>NC_135211.1:52357125-52449625 GCF_052324685.1 Brachyhypopomus gauderio
GGGAGGGAGAGAGCAACTCAGGTATTTAGAGGGAGGAAAAAATGTTTCTGTAAATGTTATTAAAATATGAGAATAATCACGAACACTGCTGTCGCTGAGCATGTTTGTAGACATCACACACTACTGAAGGAGGTGAGGGGAGTGTACAGGGAGGTGAGGCGTGTTTAGAGAGGTGAGGAGTGTTCAGTGAGGTGAGGAGTGTTCAGGGAGGTGAGGAGTGAGGTGAGGAGTGTTCAGGGAGGTGAGGAGTGAGGTGAGGAGTGTTCAGTGAGATGAGGAGTGTTTAGGGAGGTGAGGAGTGTTCAGGGAAGTGAGGAGTGAGGAGGGAGGTTAGGAGTGTTCAGTGAGATGAGGAGTGTTTAGGGAGGTGAGGAGTGTTCAGGGAAGTGAGGAGTGAGGAGGGAGGTGAGGAGTGTTCAGGGAAGTGAGGAGTGAGGAGGGAGGTGAGGAATGTACAGGGAGGTGAGGAGTGTTCAGTGAGATGAGGAGTGTTTAGGGAGGTGAGGAGTGTTCAGGGAAGTGAGGAGTGAGGAGGGAGGTGAGGAATGTACAGGGAGGTGAGGAGTGTTCAGTGAGGTGAGGAGTGGGGAGGGAGGTGAGGAGTGTTCAGTGAGGTGAGGAGTGTTTAGGGAGGTGAGGAGTGTTCAGTGAGGTGAGGAGTGTTCAGGGAGGTGAGGCGTGTTTAGAGAGGTGAGGAGTGTACAGGGTGGTGAGGCGTGTTCAGGGAGGTGAGGAGTGTTCAGTGAGATGAGGAGTGTTTAGGGAGGTGAGGAGTGTTCAGAGAGGTGAGGAGTGTTCAGTGAGGTGAGGAGTGTTCAGGGAGGTGAGGCGTGTTTAGAGACGTGAGGAGTGTACAGGGAGGTGAGGAGTGTTCAGGGAGGTGAGGAGTGTTCAGTGAGGTGAGGAGTGTTTAGGGAGGTGAGGAGTGAGGAGAGAGGTGAGGAGTGTACAGGGAGGTGAGGCGTGTTCAGGGAGGTAAGGAGTGAGGTGCGGAGGGAGGTGAGGAGTGTTCAGGGAGGTGTGGAGTGTTCAGGGAGGTGAGGAGTGTTTAGAGAGGTGAGGAGTGTACAGGGAGGTGAGGCGTGTTCAGGGAGGTGAGGAGTGTTTAGAGAGGTGAGGAGTGAGGAGGGAGGTGAGGAGTGTTCAGGGAGGTGAGTAGTGTTTAGAGAGGTGAGGAGTGTTCAGGGAGGTGAGGAGTGTTTAGAGAGGTGAGGAGTGTACAGGGAGGTGAGGAGTGAGGAGGGAGGTGAGGAGTGTTCAGTGAGGTGAGGCGTGTTCAGGGAGGTAAGGAGTGAGGTGAGGAGTGAGGAG
Organism: Brachyhypopomus gauderio; assembly: GCF_052324685.1. Lineage (NCBI taxonomy): Eukaryota > Metazoa > Chordata > Actinopteri > Gymnotiformes > Hypopomidae > Brachyhypopomus > Brachyhypopomus gauderio. The sequence continues at coordinate 52,358,437 of NC_135211.1, forward strand.
TGAGGTGAGGAGTGTTCAGGGAGGTGAGGAGTGTTTAGAGAGGTGAGGAGTGTTCAGGGAGGTGAGGAGTGTACAGGGAGGTGAGGAGTGTTTAGAGAGAAGAGGAGTGAGGAGGGAGGTGAGGAGTGTTTAGAGAGGTGAGGAGTGTTCACGGAGGTGAGGAGTGTACAGGGAGGTGAGGAGTGGGGAGGGAGGTGAGGAGTGAGGTGAGGAGTGGGGAGGGAGGTGAGGAGTGTTTAGAGAGATGAGGAGTGTTCACGGAGGTGAGGAGTGAGGTGAGGAGTGGGGAGGGAGGTGAGGAGTGAGGTGAGGAGTGGGGAGGGAGGTGAGGAGTGAGGAGTGGGGAGGGAGGTGAGGAGTGAGGTGAGGAGTGAGGAGTGAGGTGAGGAGTGGGGAGGGAGGTGAGGAGTGGGGAGGGAGGTGAGGAGTGAGGTGAGGAGTGGGGAGGGAGGTGAGGAGTGAGGTGAGGAGTGGGGAGGGAGGTGAGGAGTGAGGAGTGAGGTGAGGAGTGAGGAGTGAGGTGAGGAGTGGGGAGGGAGGTGAGGAGTGGGGAGGGAGGTGAGGAGTGAGGTGAGGAGTGGGGAGGGAGGTGAGGAGTGAGGTGAGGAGTGGGGAGGGAGCCAGCCCAGTGCTGACATTTCAAGCTCCTCTTCTTCCTCCTCCTCCTCCTCATGACTGCGGGGTCTATTGATTTTGCTGGAGCAGGTTGCACTTCCTCTCTTTCCTCCATAATGACCAGGAAACAGATCATCACACACTGGCTGACAGCCACACACTCCTCGTTAAGAGGGCGTCAGTGCTGGAGATCTCAGCAGATCCGTTCTGCTTGTGTTCTGGTAAACGGGTCTCTGTACTCTCACTGCTACACACTTCCAGGTAGATGTTCAGCCCGTTCTGCTGGTGCCGTTTCTTCACGTTTTGCTATTGAACATGTCTAAATTTTTACCACAAATCTTTTTATATACATTTACCACTCATATGTCATGTGAAATATACATTTAGTAGCAAGCATGGCAAACACGCACACGCACACACACACACACACACACACACACACGCACGCACGCACGCACGCACACACACACATTCTCTGTACCAGTACCAAAAGTATAACTAAATAAACCATCAAACATAACTGTAATGATTTCTGGTGTCAAGGTAGGGAGAAACAGGACTCGTGACTCAGGGAGAGGTGTGAGACAGGGAGAGAGAGAGAGAGACAGGCCTTTATTCTCTACTGTAGAAGTACATGCACAGAGGGAGAGAGGAGAGAGAGAGGGAGGGAGGGAGGGAGGGAGAGAGAGAGTGGGAGGGAAGGAGAGAGAGTGGGAGGGAGCTTTATTCTCTAGTTTGAAGCCACACATGTCTTTATTCTCTAATTTAAAGACATACATAAAAAACAGGTGTTTGGTACTATTTCTTGCTTTTCAGCTATGTTCTGTCATGGGGCTGTGTCTGGAGTGTGTCTGGAGTGTGTCTGTGTCTAGATAATTCCTGTATCTAGAGGGTCTCTCTATTTGAGTATCTGGAGTCACTATGTGTCTGGAGAGTCTCTGTGTATGTCTGGAATCTCTCTGTCTGGAGTGTGTCTCTGGAGTGTCTCTGTGTGTGTCTGGAATCTCTCTGTCTGGAGTGTGTCTCTGGAGTGTCTCTGTGTATCTGGACTGTGTGTCTCTGTATCTGGAGAGTCTCTCTCATTGCATTCACTAACCTACTACAACAGAAGGTGGCGTACATAGGGCAGATGAACAAATGGAGGTGTAAACTATTGTATCAGTTGTTCCTGCCTAATCCAGATGAACGGGCCTGTTTTATAGTCCATGATCAGAGGCAACTGATGTTTCAGAACAGGTTGAGATACAGAAAACTGAAGCAACATGCTACACAAATCCCAGAAGTTAATAATAATCAAAAGGGGATGAGGGGCTGGTATGGGCTGAAGGAGAGAGGAGTGAAGGAGAGAGGAGTGATAGAAGAGTGATGGAGAGAGGAGTGATAGAGGAGTGAAGGAGAGAGGAGTGAAGGAGTGAGGAGTGATGGAGAGATGAATGATAGATAGAGGAGTGAAGGAGAGAGGAGTGACGGAGAGAGGAGTGATGGAGAGAGGAGTGATAGAGGAGTGAAGGAGAGAGGAGTGAAGGAGTGAGGAGTGATGGAGAGATGAATGATAGATAGAGGAGTGAAGGAGAGAGGAGTGACGGAGAGAGGAGTGATGGAGAGAGGAGTGATAGAGGAGTGAAGGAGAGAGGAGTGACAGATAGAGGAGTGATGGAGTGAGAAGTGATAGATAGAGGAGTGATAGATAGAGGAGTGATGGAGAGAGGAGTGATAGAGGAGTGAAGGAGAGAGGAGTGATGGAGAGAGGAGTGACAGATAGAGGAGTGATGGAGAGAGAAGTGATAGATAGAGGAGTGATAGATAGAGGAGTGATGGAGAGAGGAGTGATAGAGGAGTGAAGGAGAGAAGAGTGATGGAGAGAGGAGTGATAGAAAGAGGAGTGATGGAGAGGAGTGACAGATAGAGGAGTGATAGATAGAAGAGTGATGGAGAGGAGTGAAGGAGAGAAGAGTGAGAGAGGAGTGATAGAGAGAGGAGTGATGGAGAGGAGTGACAGATAGAGGAGTGATAGATAGAAGAGTGAAGGAGAGAGGAGTGATGGAGAGGAGTGAAGGAGGGAAGAGTGATAGAGAGAGGAGTGATGGAGAGAGGAGTGATGGAGCATGTCAGATGTGTGTAATCTGTCTCTGTCTATTCCTATTCTGCACCTCATCTGCCAGAGGGGTAGGCCATATTCCAGCAGCTAGTGTAGACTTAGTAAAAGAGAGAGAGGGAGAGAGGGAGAGAGTGATAGACAGAGAGAGAGAGAAAGAGTGTGTTTATGGACAACATAAACAATGAGGGAATAAATGATAAACAAAAGAATGAATCCAGGGCATTAGAGGGAGAAACAGTGAAACACTCTTACGATGTTTCAGAGAGACTGAAGGAGCGTGTTGAGTTGAAGAGACTCCATCTTGGTTTCACTAATTGGCCCAAACGTCTCAGGTGAAATCAGCGTGTGGTGTCAGTGACGGGCCTCTGAGCCAATAATGAAGCTCTCATTAGTGATCAACTTCTAGACAACCAGTGCATACTGCACATCTACCACACTTTGCTTTATTGGGATTATAAAAGCACCGGTTCTTTCTGTCTCCCTGACAGCCCAACACTGTGTACCGGGCCAGAACGCCCAAGCTGCGTCGGGTTAGATGAGGTGTTCCGCTCAAACTGGCCTCCGTATCTTCCTCATTATCTTCATCACTTCTCCTGCTTGTTATCATTAGCAAACGTCCGTGGCAATAACAAGCTAACCGGAGGACGCTTGTGAAGATGACATCACTAAACATAGGTTACTGCAGTCTCAAACGTGTGTGTGTGTGTGTGTGTGTGTGTGTGTGTGTGTAGCACGCACGCACGCACACACACACATTCTCTGTACCAGTACCAAAAGTATAACTAAATAAACCATCAAACATAACTGTAATGATTTCTGGTGTCAAGGTAGGGAGAAACAGGACTCGTGACTCAGGGAGAGGTGTGAGACAGGGAGAGAGAGAGAGAGACAGGCCTTTATTCTCTACTGTAGAAGTACATGCACAGAGGGAGAGAGGAGAGAGAGAGGGAGGGAAGGAGAGAGAGTGGGAGGGAGCTTTATTCTCTAGTTTGAAGCCACACATGTCTTTATTCTCTAATTTAAAGACATACATAAAAAACAGGTGTTTGGTACTATTTCTTGCTTTTCAGCTATGTTCTGTCATGGGGCTGTGTCTGGAGTGTGTCTGGAGTGTGTCTGTGTCTAGATAATTCCTGTATCTAGAGGGTCTCTCTATTTGAGTATCTGGAGTCACTATGTGTCTGGAGAGTCTCTGTGTATGTCTGGAATCTCTCTGTCTGGAGTGTGTCTCTGGAGTGTCTCTGTGTGTGTCTGGAATCTCTCTGTCTGGAGTGTGTCTCTGGAGTGTCTCTGTGTATCTGGACTGTGTGTCTCTGTATCTGGAGAGTCTCTCTCATTGCATTCACTAACCTACTACAACAGAAGGTGGCGTACATAGGGCAGATGAACAAATGGAGGTGTAAACTATTGTATCAGTTGTTCCTGCCTAATCCAGATGAACGGGCCTGTTTTATAGTCCATGATCAGAGGCAACTGATGTTTCAGAACAGGTTGAGATACAGAAAACTGAAGCAACATGCTACACAAATCCCAGAAGTTAATAATAATCAAAAGGGGATGAGGGGCTGGTATGGGCTGAAGGAGAGAGGAGTGAAGGAGAGAGGAGTGATAGAAGAGTGATGGAGAGAGGAGTGATAGAGGAGTGAAGGAGAGAGGAGTGAAGGAGTGAGGAGTGATGGAGAGATGAATGATAGATAGAGGAGTGAAGGAGAGAGGAGTGACGGAGAGAGGAGTGATGGAGAGAGGAGTGATAGAGGAGTGAAGGAGAGAGGAGTGAAGGAGTGAGGAGTGATGGAGAGATGAATGATAGATAGAGGAGTGAAGGAGAGAGGAGTGACGGAGAGAGGAGTGATGGAGAGAGGAGTGATAGAGGAGTGAAGGAGAGAGGAGTGACAGATAGAGGAGTGATGGAGAGAGAAGTGATAGATAGAGGAGTGATAGATAGAGGAGTGATGGAGAGAGGAGTGATAGAGGAGTGAAGGAGAGAGGAGTGATGGAGAGAGGAGTGACAGATAGAGGAGTGATGGAGAGAGAAGTGATAGATAGAGGAGTGATAGATAGAGGAGTGATGGAGAGAGGAGTGATAGAGGAGTGAAGGAGAGAAGAGTGATGGAGAGAGGAGTGATAGAAAGAGGAGTGATGGAGAGGAGTGACAGATAGAGGAGTGATAGATAGAAGAGTGATGGAGAGGAGTGAAGGAGAGAAGAGTGAGAGAGGAGTGATAGAGAGAGGAGTGATGGAGAGGAGTGACAGATAGAGGAGTGATAGATAGAAGAGTGAAGGAGAGAGGAGTGATGGAGAGGAGTGAAGGAGGGAAGAGTGATAGAGAGAGGAGTGATGGAGAGAGGAGTGATGGAGCATGTCAGATGTGTGTAATCTGTCTCTGTCTATTCCTATTCTGCACCTCATCTGCCAGAGGGGTAGGCCATATTCCAGCAGCTAGTGTAGACTTAGTAAAAGAGAGAGAGGGAGAGAGGGAGAGAGTGATAGACAGAGAGAGAGAGAAAGAGTGTGTTTATGGACAACATAAACAATGAGGGAATAAATGATAAACAAAAGAATGAATCCAGGGCATTAGAGGGAGAAACAGTGAAACACTCTTACGATGTTTCAGAGAGACTGAAGGAGCGTGTTGAGTTGAAGAGACTCCATCTTGGTTTCACTAATTGGCCCAAACGTCTCAGGTGAAATCAGCGTGTGGTGTCAGTGACGGGCCTCTGAGCCAATAATGAAGCTCTCATTAGTGATCAACTTCTAGACAACCAGTGCATACTGCACATCTACCACACTTTGCTTTATTGGGATTATAAAAGCACCGGTTCTTTCTGTCTCCCTGACAGCCCAACACTGTGTACCGGGCCAGAACGCCCAAGCTGCGTCGGGTTAGATGAGGTGTTCCGCTCAAACTGGCCTCCGTATCTTCCTCATTATCTTCATCACTTCTCCTGCTTGTTATCATTAGCAAACGTCCGTGGCAATAACAAGCTAACCGGAGGACGCTTGTGAAGATGACATCACTAAACATAGGTTACTGCAGTCTCAAACGTGTGTGTGTGTGTGTGTGTGTGTGTGTGTGTGTGTGTGTGTGTGTGTAGTGCTCATCTACGTGCATGACTGCGTGTGTGAATTTGGCTTTTGTACCTCAGGCTGGATATCTATCTGCTGTCATTATTAATTAGGCTGAACTCCTCCTGACCACAAACACAGTGAGAGACTGAATGTGTTACCCACATAAAGAGGGAGGGGGGGGGGAGTGAGAGAGGGGGGGGGGAGAAGCTAATTATAAAGAGTCCTGTGGTCCACTGTAACTGCATCTGTTAGAATTTTTTATTATTATTTATTTATGTTTACTCCAGTTAAGATCTTTGAAAGACACCTCTCCTGGTTAAAGAGATGTATTCCTGTCTAAGGAGGGGCTGCTTTGGACATATCCCTGGTGCCACTGTGTGTGTGTGTGTATATATATATATATATATATATATATATTATATATATAATATATATATATATATATATATATATATATATATATATATATATATATGTGTGTGTGTGTGTGTGAGTGTGTGTATGTGTGTGTGTGTATATATGATATTTTGAGTCTCCTCTGTGGGATTTAATTGTGATGCATTTGTTCCAGTCACAACATTTTGAGTACTTAATAACTGTGTGCTGCTCGGGGTGTGAACATGGTGGCAGGTTTTAAACACTGTCAAAGGGTGTGTGTGTGTGTGTGTGTGTGTGTCTTGGTCCAGTTTTACAGGGTAATGTGGCCCTCTCGGTTCAGTGAGTCAGTGAGCTGTCTGCCAGGGTCTTACCTCCTCCACCAATCACAGGTGAGATCCCAGAACCAATCACAGACCACTACATCCACAGTGGGGAGGGTGTGGGTGGAGTCTTTGGCACACACACAAAATCAGTGTTTGTTTGACCTTTGAAATTCTGGGATTGAATGGGTGACCTTGGGGATGGATAGAGCGGTGTGCAGGGGGACGAAGGAGAGGAGAGAGAGACAGATGAAGAGATGAGAGCGCAGACTCCACTGTCTAATTGACATTCCAGGTGTCAACTTTCCAGTCTCTGCTGATTAGCTCTTGAACATATCACCTGGAGAGAAAATTAAATATTGATCTATTTTTCTCTACCCATTTTCTCTCTCTCTCTTTTTCTCTTTCTCTCTCTTCCCCACTCTCTCTCTCATTTCTTTCCTTCCCTTTTCTCTGACGGAATTTCAATTCTGCCTGCCCAGGGGCAGCAAAGCACGGGTGACACCCCCTTTAACAAGCCTCTGCTTAAACACTGACTTCAGATCAGCCTCGCTCCACGCAGCTATCATTGCCGCTGCCGGTAGACTGTGGATCCGTTTGCTCCAGGGTCAGATGCCAAATGCCTGCAAGGTTTTAATGCTACAAAATGAACAAAATGTTCTAAGGGCAGGTTTAAAGGAAATTCAGTCTGATCTCTTAAATAACCTTACCCCGGTGTTTATTTTAAAGTTTAACCCTCATCAAACATCCATACGCCTGAGGGGCCACAGTTTATCTGCCCCTGTGGCTGCTGTCTGTGGGAGTGTCCAGAGTGTAATGCCTGCCAGGCAGCAGGTCCAACCGGCTTTTATAAACAAATCACAGTTAAATATAGTCGACCTGCTAAGGACAGAGTTGAACACAAACTTTTAATTACCATATTTTGTACGAGATCATTAGTAGTGATTATGTGTAGATTTCTGTGATTTCTGCAAGGAACAGCAGGCAGTCATAAGCCCTCATTAGTAATGCTAGTAATGAAGACTTCCATCTTTTAGCTGATGTCACTTTTCAAAGAGTCAGTTGCACTACAGGTGGAGGGACACCCCCATCACCACCGAGACCCCCGTCAGGAGCTCCACCCAGCAGGACAGTTAATGACATCTTCAGCCACTCAGACAGCTACTTACCTGCCATTTTAACCACTCTCATCCCTAATTCAGAGTGGCATTTATAAATCAATAAAACACAAAGTCCTCCTGCTGGAACCTCGCACAGGCGGTGAAGCTACCAGTGATACCAGCTCTTACCAGAGGTGGCGCTAGCATTCAGGTGAGAGTCAGAGTGGATGTGATGCCACCTGGGGGCTGGTAAACAAAAAATAAGATCAACAAAACACTCTGCCAGTAAACAAATGCACAAAAACACACACACAAAAACACACACACATATACACAAACTCACATGGCTTTTGAGAACTTCATGGAGGTTTTAGTGGGAGGCCACCAAGCGAGATCTACATACACAGACTACATACTACATGCATCTACATACTACATACTACATGCACCTCCATATTACATACTACATGCATCTACATACTACATACTAAATGTATCTAAATTCTACATACGCACGGCCAGTAATTGACCTCATAACTCTTAGAAACTCCTGGCCACCAAGACATAGTCTCAAGTAATGAATTAATAATCACAGAGGTCAATAAGTACAAGAGAAACTACAAGGTGAAAGGGTCAAGGAGCCTACCAATTACCTCTGACCCAGATGCAGAGGAATTAGCTAAACTAATCAGGTTGAATGCAGCTCCATGTGTAGAATGCAGTACCCATGGTCATGGCCCATTCAACTCTTTCAGTTTACCTGCTTCAGAAGCTCAGATGAAAGTGTTCAGGATGAGCAGGTAAACCCACTACTCACCAGGCAGCACAGGAACCTGGGTGTGCCAGGGTAAAGGGCGTAACAGGGTAAAGGGTGTAACCGGATAAAGGGTGTAACAGGGTAAAGGGCATAACAGGATAAAGGGCGTAACAGGGTAAAGGGCGTAACAGGGTAAAGGGCGGAACAGGAGGGATTTATGGAACAAACAAGCATGGATGCTAAAACTAAGAGTCTGAAAAGCTCTCTGTCTCTCTCTTTGTCTGTCTCTCTGTTTCTTTCTCTCTCTCTGTCACTCCCTCTCTCTCTTACACACTCTCTCTCTCATGAGTAAGGCAGTTCTATATGACATAACAGGGAGTTCCCATTCTCAGTGTTGACAGCTCACTACTTCCTAGACTTCAACATTCTCCCTCCTCTAACACTGACTCAATGGTGCTGTTAAAGCAGGTCTTCATGACCTGAGTCAGGGAGAGGGGGCAAATAAACACACATCTGTGAGAAGCCTCACTGGCCCTGCAGCCTGTGATGCACCAGCACCCAGTTGGGTGCACACGCCAGAGTTTAACACATCCCTCAGGGCCAAACTCATGAAAGCAATTAGCACATTTCGAAACTCTTAGCGTGTGTAATTTCAGCAACTGTGAATAATGTCTGCACGGTGACTAACTCATTCACAGATTAGGATATTAATTTGACCATTCTTTCAATTTGTGCAAATGCATAATCTGGCTGTATTCTAAAGCATTTTTATATCATGCAAGGAATGTTTTACTGTTACCTTTAATAAAAAGCAATACACTAAGTACAGTTTAGTTCTGCATGTGACAAGCCAAGATCTGCCCTTCAAATAGATGCTGTCTCATGTCCTGAGTCTAGATCTGTCCTTCAAACAGATGCTGTCTCATATGTCCTGAGTCTAGATCTGTCCTTCAAACAGATGCTGTCTCATGTCCTGAGTCTAGAACTGTACTCCAATAAGATGCTGCCCCATGTCCTGAGTCTAGATCTGTCCTCCAAACAGATGCTGTCTCATGTCCCAGGCCTAGTACACACCCACTCACCTTGTTCTGTTGTCCTTCCTACCGTCTCTGTGTCAGTCCCACACCCTTCCTGCCATGACAGGTGTCACTAAGTGTGTCCCCCCACCTCCGTAAAGGACACTGTGTTCCTGGTCTCTTGCCTATAGGACCCTCCCGCCCCATAATGCACTGCGTCGTGGTTGGCGAACCATTCTCCCCTTCAACCCATTTGCTCCACTCCTGTGAGCAATCGTTGGCACACAGTGACTGACCTTTGGATTTATACACCATTAGACCAGCTAGCAACAAACAGGCATCATAAGACTCCTTTTACTGACATGGGGAAAAAAACTTCTGCCTGTGTGTGTGTGTGCAGACAGTGTGACAAGATGTGAACTTTTCATGCTCCATAAAGAACTGTGAGATCTGTCCAAATAAGACAGTTTGTGATGTACAAAATAGACAAAGAGAAAGCAAGCGATCTCCTCCAGATGTGCTGGGCAGGAGTAGGAGACGTGTACGTAAGAGCCTGCTGTGCCTGGGACTCGCCCCTCCTCCCACCGCGGTCAAACCCCTCATCTCCTCTCTTATCTCTCATTACTGCATCACGCTCCATTTTCGGCCAGACTTGTGATGCCACTATCACCCATGGGGGACATGGCATTAACTTGAAGCACCACCCACTCTCGTTAATGAGGCCTTCATTAATGAGCTCATCCAATCAGCTATGTCTTATGGCAATTAGATATTTGCTCATTTAGATGCTTGACTGCCCCCCACCCTCTCTCTCTCTCTCTTTGAGTACATCGATACCACGTTAAAGTGGCCGAAGGAGTTCTGGTCCTATTGCAGTCCGAATTGATCGGGAATGCCAGGAGGAGTTGTTCGGCTCTGAGCGAGGAGTGTTGAATATGGACTATGATGAGTATGGACTGTTGTTGAGTATGGACTGTGTTGAGTATGGACTATGATGAGTATGGACTATGATGAGTATGGACTGTGTTGAGTATGGAGTATGTTGAGTATGGACTATGATGAGTATGGGCCTATGATATGGTTAAGGATGTGGTTCTCCATACTAATGAGGTGGTAGCAGAGGCATACTGGCAGAATTTCAGGTACTTGGTGTGTGGTGTGAGATGTGGTAATAGGCAGACACCTCCAGAAAGTCGCGATGTTGCGATTTGCAACTTCAACGCAACTTCAAGCAAACACCGCAAATTCAGGGCGGCCCGATTCGGCCCGCGAATTGATTATCTATGGCGCCCTGGATGATATTTAATTACTATTAGAACCGGCCCGCAGGCCACAGCCGCCCGATGGTGTTTTGCACGCACAAACACTACATTCCCCACAATGCAACGGTAGCCCCGCGAAGTCACTGCAACGCACGCAAGCGGCGAGGGTCTGAGTTTAAACTTTAAACTGAGATAAAGTTTAAAGTCAGAGATAAAGTTTATTTATCTCTGATCCATATCTATGAGTTACTAGGTTCACTCTGGCGCCAACCCACTGGCGATCGATCTCGATATAATACTTAATTTTGTGTCCATTTTACAGGGCCGCCCGGTAACAACTTACGTTCGCTAACCCCCCCCCCCCCCCCCCCCCCCCCCCCCCCCCCCGTCAACAATTAATGTTCGCCACCCCCCTCCAGGTTCAAATCTCACTCCAAGCGATCTTGAAAAGTTGGCAACCCTGAATAAATAGGTAAATAGATAATTAAAATGGACTACTAAATAGAGGAAACCATACAACATTTACTCCCTATTGCAATGTACTCACAAAAAGCAAAAACACACCGCAACTTCCATCGCAATTTTTTTGAAAAACCCGCAACATCAAACATTTTAGCCCGCAACAATCACAAAAAAGGCCCGCGAAATCCTGGTGGGACTGAATAGGGGTGTGTTGGTGTTAGATGTGGTACTAGGAGTGTGCTGGTGTGAGAGTGGGACTAGTGGTGTGTTGGTGTGAGGTGTGGGACTAGTGGTGTGTTGGTGTGAGATGTGGGACTAGGAGTGTGTTGGTGTGAGATGTGGGACTAGGGGTGTGTTGGTGTGAGATGTGGGACTAGGAGTGTGTTGGTGTGATATATGGGACTAGGAGTGTGTTGGTGTGAGATGTTGGGACTAGGGTCTTTATGCAGTATGGCTGCACACTGACATCGACACTGGTCTGGTGAGATGTGTGTGATGTTGTGTGTGATGTTGTGTGATGTGGTGTGTGATGTGGTGTGTGATGTTGTGTGTGTTGTGGTGTGTGATGTGGTGTGTGTGATATTGTGTGTGATGTGGTGTGTGTGTTGTGTGTGATGTGGTGCGTGATGATGTGTGTGATGTGGTGTGATGTGTGTGATGTGGTGTGTTGTGTGGTGATGTTGTGTGTGATGTGGTGTGTGATGTGGTGTGTGATGTGTGTGAGATGTGGTGCATGATGATGTGTGTGATGTTGTGTATTGTGGTGTGTGATGTGGTGTGTGATGTGTGTGATGTGGTGTGATGTGTGTGATGTGGTGTGTGATGTGATGTGTGTGATGTGTATTGTGGTGTGTGATGTGCTGTGTGATGTGCTGTGTGATGTGTGTGATGTTGTGTTTGATGTTGTCTGTGATGTGGTGTGTGATGTGGTGTGTGATGTTGTGTGTGATGTGGTGTGTGATGTGGTGTGTGTGATATTGTGTGTGATGTGGTGTGTGATGTTGTGTGTGATGTGGTGCGTGATGATGTGTGTGATGTGGTGTGATGTGTGTGATTTTGTGTGTGATGTGGTGTGTTGTGTGTGATGTTGTGTGTGATGTGGTGTGTGATGTTGAGTGAGATGTGGTGCATGATGTGTGTGATGTTGTGTGTGATGTGGTGTGTGATGTTGTGTGTGATGTTGTGTGTGATGTGGTGCATGATGTGTGTGATGTGTGTGTGATGTGTGTGTGATGTTGTGTGTGATGTGGTGTGTGATGTGGTGTGATGTTGTGTATTGTGGTGTGTGATGTTGTGTGTGATGTGGTGTGTGATGTGGTGTGTGATGTGGTGTTTGATGTTGTGTGTGATGTGATGTGTGATGTGTGTGATGTGGTGTGTGTTGTGTGTGATGTGTGTGATGTTGTGTGTGATGTGGTGTGTGTTGTGTGTGATGTTGTGTGTAATGTGTGTGATGGGTGTGATGTGGTGTGTGTTGTGTGTGTGATGTGGTGTGTGTTGTGTGTGTGATGTGGTGTGTGTTGTGTGTGTGTGTGATGTGTGATGTGGTGTGTGATGTGTGTGATCTTGTGTGTTGTGTGTGTTGTGTTAGATTTGTCTGGGACGTTTCTGTTGAACAAGGACTCTGTGGTAGGAACCCAACACACCCCACCAAGAAAACGATGATGGTGAGTTTTGATTGGCTAAACGAGCTTTACCAGTGCAAAAATCAGTGAAGACGAGATTGATTCAAAAAGGCAGCTCGTTCATTTCAACCCCGTGATTGGCATGTTGGCGTGTGTTGTGTGTTGGCGTGTGTTGTGTGTTGACTGCCAGTAGTGGGGTCTTTCTTGCAAGCCCCTATGAAGTGAAGGAAAACATAAGTGACACCACTTGTGTTAATATCACCACACATAGCAAATGTAAGACTCACTTGTGCTATGTAAATTTATTAAAGCCGTATTTGTCATGTTTGTTTGAGCCCCAGTCCGTTTCAGTTCAACTGTGGCCCCTATACAGCTTGTTTGCCTTACAATCCTAGTACACACCGCTACAGACAGGCCAGAGTCTGACGGTACACACCAGAGTCTGACGGTCTTCAGACTGTACACACCAGAGTCTGACAATCTTCTGACTGTACATACCAGAGTCTGGCAGTCTTCAGACTGTATACACCAGAGTCTGACGGTCTTCAGACTGTACACACCAGAGTGTGACTGTCTTCAAACTGTACATACCAGAGTCTGACAGTCTTCAGACTGTACACACCAGAGTCTGACTGTCTTCATACTGTACACACCAGAGTCTGACGGTCTTCAGACTGTACACACCAGAGTCTGACGGTCTTCAGACTGTATACACCAGAGTCTAACTGTCTTCATACTGTACACACCAGAGTCTGACGGTCTTTAGACTGTACACACCAGAGTCTGACGGTCTTCATACTGTACACACCAGAGTCTGACGGTCTTCAGACTGTACACACCAGAGTCTGACAATCTTCTGACTGTACATACCAGAGTCTGGCAGTCTTCAGACTGTATACACCAGAGTCTGACGGTCTTCAGACTGTACACACCAGAGTGTGACTGTCTTCAAACTGTACATACCAGAGTCTGACGGTCTTCAGACTGTACACACCAGAGTCTGACGGTCTTTAGACTGTACACACCAGAGTCTGACAATCTTCAGACTGTACACACCAGAGTCTGACTGTCTTCATACTTTACACACCAGAGTCTGACGGTCTTCAGACTGTATACACCAGAGTCTGACGGTCTTCAGACTGTACACACCAGAGTGTGACTGTCTTCAAACTGTACATACCAGAGTCTGACGGTCTTCAGACTGTACACACCAGAGTCTGACGGTCTTCAGACTGTATACACCAGAGTCTGACGGTCTTCAGACTGTACACACCAGAGTCTGACAATCTTCAGACTGTACATACCAGAGTCTGGCAGTCTTCAGACTGTATACACCAGAGTCTGACGGTCTTCAGACTGTATACACCAGAGTCTGACAGTCTTCAGACTGTACACACCAGAGTCTGACAGTCTTCAGACTGTATACACCAGAGTCTGACGGTCTTCAGACTGTACACACCAGAGTCTGACGGTCTTCAGACTGTACACACCAGAGTCTGACGGTCTTCAGACTGTATACACCAGAGTCTGACAGTCTTCAGACTGTACACACCAGAGTCCGACGGTCTTCAGACTGTACACACCAGAGTCCGACGGTCTTCAGACTGTACACACCAGAGTCCGATGGTCTTCAGACTGTACACACCAGAGTCTGATGGTCTTCAGACAGACCAGTACAGCCTTCCATGTGACCGTCTACTGAACTCAAAAGCTCTGAATTTACACGTTAGCTCATTTACCACCTTGAGCTAAGACTTCTCTTAAAGATCTCATTCTGTGATATCACCCTTCCTTGGTTAGTGATACCCTGGGCATACGAATGTGTTGGAACATAATGTTGACGTAAGTGGTCACACACCCAGATCATGTGAATGCCACCAAGCGGTTAATCTTGCGGCAAGAAGCTGGTTTAGCTGTGCCTGGTCGTAGCACAAAATCCTCCCAATGTGTGCTAGTGTGGGCTCATCAGGGATATTGTCTGGCCGTAACGGGTTTCTTAATTTGTCCTAATGTAAGGGATTTTAGCATTAATCGGAGGGGTTTTAGTATTTATCTAAAGGGATTTTAGAATTAATCTAAAGACATTTTTGTATTAATCTAAAGGATTTTAGTATTAATCTAAGGGGTTTTAGTATTATTCTAAAGACATTTTTATTATTAATCTAAAGAGATTGTAGTATTAATCTAAGGGTTTTTAGTATTATTCTAAAGGGGTTTTCCACTGTGACAGTATGAGGTTTTAGTCCATCTCCCCCACTGATAAGCCAGGCTGACATTGATCTGTAATATTCAGGGATACTGAGACGAGAGTGTGCAGACCTCCTGTGCAGTGGGGTAATGGATGTAGTTCCTGTGTGTCCAGTGTGCAGACTCGTTGAGTTTAGTCCTAGGCTACACATGTCCAGAGTGTCATTAAACTACAAACCCCGTCACCCCCCGCCCGTGGGGAGGCACGTGCTGCGCTTCCTGGCTAACGTGTCCTCGTGCGCCTCACCTGACACGAGACTGACACGCGAACAACAACAATAAGGAGAATTTTATTATATCTATATATAAAAGCTAACATAAGACACTTAAACATAAAGGGATTAATAATAAACCCCCCCAGCTCAAAAACATCTCATCTAGTACTTCTCTTCATGAGACTGGGGACGTTGCTATGGTTCCCTCGTCGATTTAATGACCCAGTCACATCAGCAGCTGACGATAATTACCTGACATTTGTGTCTCGGTTCCGGTCTCGGTTCCGTTTCTTCTTCTTCTGGTATCCCTCTTTTGTGTGTCTTTCTCCTTCTCCCTTAATGGGACGTAAGTGGTTATGGCGCAGCGTAATGTGGCCGCGCTGCGCGCTCCCGCGGTAAGGCCATTAGGACATTAGGGTGATGCTGCCCGCGTGCTTCAGTGGGATGATCAGACTCATTAATAATGCATGCGCTGGAGCAGATAGCTGACACGACTTCAAAGCCCAAGTTTCAACCTCTGAAACACGCACCGTGTATTATTAAACGGAGGTGTTCCGTCCAACGGAACCACATGGCGGACTTGCGCACACGTGCACGTAGGACAGTCACGCGCAATTCCAATTAAGTGCTGTAAACAGTAATAATAGGTTTGTGTGTCCAACATGCTGATATTTGATCTGTGAACAGTCATAGAATGAAATCGATTTAATCCACGGGGTAAATGTTAAATGCGATATGAACGGGATGTAAATGTACGAAATTCTGAATGTGTGAGTTGAGATGAGTCACTCGTGTTGAATATCTTTTCCTCTTCAGTTTTCTAGGGCAGAGTGTGGGTTACAGTAACGAGGGCCCGTATAATTACGTTCCTAGTTTTTATTCCAAGTATTTTAGTCGTATCCATCTGTACAGCATTTGCAGTGGTTAACTTCAGGAGTTTTACCGTGTCTTAATTGCAGGGTATTATTTGAGCGTTTTTCAGGAACAGTACCACTCAAGGAGGGGGGGGGGGGGTTGCTGTCAACTCAAACTGCACATTTAAATCATCAGTCGTTTATGGCCGAAGCCTTTTATGTGCTCACACTTTACGAAGGCGATCGCTACGGCCGGAATGGCACGTTGCGGGTGTTGTGGAATAAACGCGCCCCCCACGGACGCTCCTGTCTGTCGCTCCATCTACACCTGCTTTGTGAACTCTCGCTTTTCACGCGCACTGTTTGCACCCACGTCAGTGGGATCGATCGCACTCGCGCGGTGTAACCGTACAGATCGTTAGATTTGGTCCTTATACGACTGACCATTCAAACGTGCACCGCCGGTTGACACCGGGGATCAGGAGTAAAAGAACGGACACGTCCACTCTGCTTCAAAATATCAGGTGAAATACATGCCACTGTAAATGTTAACACACTGACATGTTGTTTAGAGCAGGACTGTGGGGCTGGTTATGGCTAGTGGACTATGTGTTCCCTCTTGCATTTATATTATGTTTAAATTTTTCATTTGAACATCATGCAATTGCTGAAAATCAACTGAACTTCCACATTTGAGAACAAGGAAGACAATTAATTCATACTTCTGTTTTGTTTGTTTTAAAACTATAGTTTTTTCACAAGCAAAAGGATGACTAGGCTTTATTAACGTTGAAGACGTGCCACGTGACTATAAGAGACGTGTGCTAACATGTGTTACACACTTGCAGAGTCATGACGCACACAGTAATGACGGTCTAGCAAAGGTCACGTGGCACGTGACCTTTTCAGAACAACTGCCCTTCAGACCAGCTGTCAATCATCATTCCCTTGACTACAGCACCCTGTTTCCACCACCACCCACTTGTACTCCCGTCTCCCTCTCTCTCTCTTTCTCTCTCTCTCTCTCTGCTCAGTGTCTCTTACGCTCTGTCCATCTCCCCCTCCGATGCTACAGTGCTGTCAAAAGCGTCTGCTGTTTGAACACACTGAATTAGGGGTTAAATATCTTCTAGCTGTTGCCTGAGGGACCTCCAGGCTGTGAGGTGGAGGAGAGGAGAGGACACAGTGGTGTGGAGGTGGAGGTGAGGAGGACACAGTGGTGTGTAGGTGGAGGTGAGGAGGACACAGTGGTGTGTAGGTGGAGGTGGGGAGGACACAGTGGTGTGTAGGTGGAGGTGAGGAGGACACAGTGGTGTGTAGGTGGAGGTGAGGAGAGGACACGGTGGTGTGGAGGTGGAGGAGAGGACACAGTGGTGTTTAGGTGGAGGTGGGGAGGACACAGTGGTGTGTAGGTGGAGGTGAGGAGGACACAGTGGTGTGTAGGTGGAGGTGAGGAGGACACAGTGGTGTGTAGGTGGAGGAGAGGACACAGTGGTGTGTAGGTGGAGGTGAGGAGAGGACACGGTGGTGTGTAGGTGGAGGTGGGGAGGACACAGTGGTGTGTAGGTGAGGAGGACACAGTGGTGTGTAGGTGGAGGTGAGGACACAGTGGTGTGTAGGTGGAGGTGAGGAGGACACAGTGGTGTGTAGGTGGAGGTGAGGAGGACACAGTGGTGTGTAGGTGGAGGTGAGGAGGACACTGGTGTGTAGGTGGAGGTGAGGAGGACACAGTGGTGTGTAGGTGAGGAGGACACAGTGGTGTGTAGGTGGAGGTGAGGACACAGTGGTGTGTAGGTGGAGGTGAGGAGGACACAGTGGTGTGTAGGTGGAGGTGAGGAGGACACTGGTGTGTAGGTGGAGGTGAGGAGGACACAGTGGTGTGTAGGTGGAGGTGGGGAGGACACAGTGGTGTGCAGGTGGAGGTAAGGAGGACACAGTGGTGTGTAGGTGGAGGTGGGGAGGACACAGTGGTGTGTAGGTGGAGGTGAGGAGGACACAGTGGTGTGTAGGTGGAGGTGGGGAGGACACAGTGGTGTGTAGGTGGAGGTGGGGAGGACACAGTGGTGTGTAGGTGGAGGTGAGGAGGACACAGCGGTGTGTAGGTGAGGAGGACACAGTGGTGTGTAGGTGAGGAGGACACAGTGGTGTGTAGGTGGAGGTGAGGAGGACACAGCGGTGTGTAGGTGAGGAGGACACAGTGGTGTGTAGGTGGAGATGAGGAGGACACAGTGGTGTGTAGGTGGAGGTGAGGAGGACACAGTGGTGTGTAGGTGGAGGTGAGGAGGACACAGCGGTGTGTAGGTGAGGAGGACACAGTGGTGTGTAGGTGAGGAGGACACAGTGGTGTGTAGGTGGAGGTGAGGAGGACACAGCGGTGTGTAGGTGAGGAGGACACAGTGGTGTTTAGGTGGAGGTGAGAAGGACACAGTGGTGTGTAGGTGGAGTTGAGGAGGACACAGTGGTGTGGAGGTGGAGGAGAGGACACAGTGGTGTTTAGGTGGAGGTGAGGAGGACACAGTGGTGTGGAGGTGGAGGAGAGGAGAGGACACAGTGGTGTGTAGGTGGAGGTGAGGAGGACACAGTGGTGTGGAGGTGGAGGAGAGGAGGACACGGTGGTGTGTAGGTGGAGGTGAGGAGGACACAGTGGTGTGTAGGTGGAGGTGAGGAGGACACAGTGGTGTGGAGGTGGAGGTGAGGAGGACACGGTGGTGTGTAGGTGGAGGTGGGGAGGACACAGTGGTGTGTAGGTGGAGGTGAGGAGGACACAGTGGTGTGTAGGTGGAGGTGGGGAGGACACAGTGGTGTGTAGGTGAGGAGGACACAGTGGTGTGTAGGTGGAGGAGAGGAGGACACAGTGGTGTGTAGGTGGAGGTGAGGAGGACACAGCGGTGTGTAGGTGAGGAGGACACAGTGGTGTGTAGGTGAGGAGGACAGTGGTGTGTAGGTGGAGGTGAGGAGGACACAGCGGTGTGTAGGTGAGGAGGACACAGTGGTGTGTAGGTGGAGGTGAGGAGGACACAGTGGTGTGTAGGTGGAGGTGAGGAGAGGACACAGTGGTGTGGAGGTGGAGGTGAGGAGAGGACACAGTGGTGTGGAGGTGGAGGTGAGGAGGACACAGCGGTGTGTAGGTGAGGAGGACACAGTGGTGTGGAGGTGGAGGAGAGGAGGACACAGTGGTGTGTAGGTGGAGGTGAGGAGGACACAGCGGTGTGTAGGTGAGGAGGACACAGTGGTGTGTAGGTGGAGGTGAGGAGGACACAGTGGTGTGTAGGTGGAGGTGAGGAGGACACAGCGGTGTGTAGGTGAGGAGGACACAGTGGTGTGTAGGTGAGGAGGACACAGTGGTGTGTAGGTGGAGGTGAGGAGGACACAGCGGTGTGTAGGTGAGGAGGACACAGTGGTGTTTAGGTGGAGGTGGGGAGGACACAGTGGTGTGTAGGTGGAGGTGAGGAGGACACAGTGGTGTGTAGGTGGAGGTGGGGAGGACACAGTGGTGTGTAGGTGAGGAGGACACAGTGGTGTGTAGGTGAGGAGGACACAGTGGTGTGTAGGTGGAGGTGAGGAGGACACAGTGGTGTGTAGGTGGAGGTGAGGAGGACACAGCGGTGTGTAGGTGAGGAGGACACAGTGGTGTGGAGGTGGGGAGGACACGGTGGTGTGTAGGTGGAGGTGAGGAGGACACAGTGGTGTGTAGGTGAGGAGGACACAGTGGTGTGTAGGTGGAGGTGAGGAGGACACAGCGGTGTGTAGGTGAGGAGGACACAGCGGTGTGTAGGTGAGGAGGACACAGTGGTGTGTAGGTGAGGAGGACACAGTGGTGTGTAGGTGGAGGTGAGGAGGACACAGCGGTGTGTAGGTGAGGAGGACACAGTGGTGTGTAGGTGGAGATGAGGAGGACACAGTGGTGTGTAGGTGGAGGTGAGGAGGACACAGTGGTGTGTAGGTGGAGGTGAGGAGGACACAGCGGTGTGTAGGTGAGGAGGACACAGTGGTGTGTAGGTGAGGAGGACACAGTGGTGTGTAGGTGGAGGTGAGGAGGACACAGCGGTGTGTAGGTGAGGAGGACACAGTGGTGTTTAGGTGGAGGTGAGGAGGACACAGTGGTGTGTAGGTGGAGGTGAGGAGGACACAGTGGTGTGGAGGTGGAGGAGAGGACACAGTGGTGTTTAGGTGGAGGTGAGGAGGACACAGTGGTGTGGAGGTGGAGGAGAGGAGAGGACACAGTGGTGTGTAGGTGGAGGTGAGGAGGACACAGTGGTGTGGAGGTGGAGGAGAGGAGGACACGGTGGTGTGTAGGTGGAGGTGAGGAGGACACAGTGGTGTGTAGGTGGAGGTGAGGAGGACACAGTGGTGTGGAGGTGGAGGTGAGGAGGACACGGTGGTGTGTAGGTGGAGGTGGGGAGGACACAGTGGTGTGTAGGTGGAGGTGAGGAGGACACAGTGGTGTGTAGGTGGAGGTGGGGAGGACACAGTGGTGTGTAGGTGAGGAGGACACAGTGGTGTGTAGGTGGAGGAGAGGAGGACACAGTGGTGTGTAGGTGGAGGTGAGGAGGACACAGCGGTGTGTAGGTGAGGAGGACACAGTGGTGTGTAGGTGAGGAGGACACAGTGGTGTGTAGGTGGAGGTGAGGAGGACACAGCGGTGTGTAGGTGAGGAGGACACAGTGGTGTGTAGGTGGAGGTGAGGAGGACACAGTGGTGTGTAGGTGGAGGTGAGGAGAGGACACAGTGGTGTGGAGGTGGAGGTGAGGAGGACACAGCGGTGTGTAGGTGAGGAGGACACAGTGGTGTGGAGGTGGAGGAGAGGAGGACACAGTGGTGTGTAGGTGGAGGTGAGGAGGACACAGCGGTGTGTAGGTGAGGAGGACACAGTGGTGTGTAGGTGGAGGTGAGGAGGACACAGTGGTGTGTAGGTGGAGGTGAGGAGGACACAGCGGTGTGTAGGTGAGGAGGACACAGTGGTGTGTAGGTGAGGAGGACACAGTGGTGTGTAGGTGGAGGTGAGGAGGACACAGCGGTGTGTAGGTGAGGAGGACACAGTGGTGTTTAGGTGGAGGTGGGGAGGACACAGTGGTGTGTAGGTGGAGGTGAGGAGGACACAGTGGTGTGTAGGTGGAGGTGGGGAGGACACAGTGGTGTGTAGGTGAGGAGGACACAGTGGTGTGTAGGTGAGGAGGACACAGTGGTGTGTAGGTGGAGGTGAGGAGGACACAGTGGTGTGTAGGTGGAGGTGAGGAGGACACAGCGGTGTGTAGGTGAGGAGGACACAGTGGTGTGGAGGTGGAGGAGAGGAGGACACAGTGGTGTGTAGGTGGAGGTGAGGAGGACACAGCGGTGTGTAGGTGAGGAGGACACAGTGGTGTGTAGGTGGAGGTGAGGAGGACACAGCGGTGTGTAGGTGAGGAGGACACAGTGGTGTGGAGGTGAGGAGGACACAGTGGTGTGTAGGTGGAGGTGAGGAGGACACAGCGGTGTGTAGGTGAGGAGGACACAGTGGTGTTTAGGTGGAGGTGGGGAGGACACAGTGGTGTGTAGGTGGAGGTGAGGAGGACACAGTGGTGTGTAGGTGGAGGTGGGGAGGACACAGTGGTGTGTAGGTGAGGAGGACACAGTGGTGTGTAGGTGAGGAGGACACAGTGGTGTGTAGGTGGAGGTGAGGAGGACACAGTGGTGTGTAGGTGGAGGTGAGGAGGACACAGCGGTGTGTAGGTGAGGAGGACACAGTGGTGTGGAGGTGGGGAGGACACGGTGGTGTGTAGGTGGAGGTGAGGAGGACACAGTGGTGTGTAGGTGAGGAGGACACAGTGGTGTGTAGGTGGAGGTGAGGAGGACACAGCGGTGTGTAGGTGAGGAGGACACAGCGGTGTGTAGGTGAGGAGGACACAGTGGTGTGTAGGTGAGGAGGACACAGTGGTGTGTAGGTGGAGGTGAGGAGGACACAGCGGTGTGTAGGTGAGGAGGACACAGTGGTGTGTAGGTGGAGATGAGGAGGACACAGTGGTGTGTAGGTGGAGGTGAGGAGGACACAGTGGTGTGTAGGTGGAGGTGAGGAGGACACAGCGGTGTGTAGGTGAGGAGGACACAGTGGTGTGTAGGTGAGGAGGACACAGTGGTGTGTAGGTGGAGGTGAGGAGGACACAGCGGTGTGTAGGTGAGGAGGACACAGTGGTGTTTAGGTGGAGGTGAGGAGGACACAGTGGTGTGTAGGTGGAGGTGAGGAGGACACAGTGGTGTGGAGGTGGAGGAGAGGACACAGTGGTGTTTAGGTGGAGGTGAGGAGGACACAGTGGTGTGGAGGTGGAGGAGAGGAGAGGACACAGTGGTGTGTAGGTGGAGGTGAGGAGGACACAGTGGTGTGGAGGTGGAGGAGAGGAGGACACGGTGGTGTGTAGGTGGAGGTGAGGAGGACACAGTGGTGTGTAGGTGGAGGTGAGGAGGACACAGTGGTGTGGAGGTGGAGGTGAGGAGGACACGGTGGTGTGTAGGTGGAGGTGGGGAGGACACAGTGGTGTGTAGGTGGAGGTGAGGAGGACACAGTGGTGTGTAGGTGGAGGTGGGGAGGACACAGTGGTGTGTAGGTGAGGAGGACACAGTGGTGTGTAGGTGGAGGAGAGGAGGACACAGTGGTGTGTAGGTGGAGGTGAGGAGGACACAGCGGTGTGTAGGTGAGGAGGACACAGTGGTGTGTAGGTGAGGAGGACACAGTGGTGTGTAGGTGGAGGTGAGGAGGACACAGCGGTGTGTAGGTGAGGAGGACACAGTGGTGTGTAGGTGGAGGTGAGGAGGACACAGTGGTGTGTAGGTGGAGGTGAGGAGAGGACACAGTGGTGTGGAGGTGGAGGTGAGGAGGACACAGCGGTGTGTAGGTGAGGAGGACACAGTGGTGTGGAGGTGGAGGAGAGGAGGACACAGTGGTGTGTAGGTGGAGGTGAGGAGGACACAGCGGTGTGTAGGTGAGGAGGACACAGTGGTGTGTAGGTGGAGGTGAGGAGGACACAGTGGTGTGTAGGTGGTGGTGAGGAGGACACAGCGGTGTGTAGGTGAGGAGGACACAGTGGTGTGTAGGTGAGGAGGACACAGTGGTGTGTAGGTGGAGGTGAGGAGGACACAGCGGTGTGTAGGTGAGGAGGACACAGTGGTGTTTAGGTGGAGGTGGGGAGGACACAGTGGTGTGTAGGTGGAGGTGAGGAGGACACAGTGGTGTGTAGGTGGAGGTGGGGAGGACACAGTGGTGTGTAGGTGAGGAGGACACAGTGGTGTGTAGGTGAGGAGGACACAGTGGTGTGTAGGTGGAGGTGAGGAGGACACAGTGGTGTGTAGGTGGAGGTGAGGAGGACACAGCGGTGTGTAGGTGAGGAGGACACAGTGGTGTGGAGGTGGAGGAGAGGAGGACACAGTGGTGTGTAGGTGGAGGTGAGGAGGACACAGCGGTGTGTAGGTGAGGAGGACACAGTGGTGTGTAGGTGGAGGTGAGGAGGACACAGCGGTGTGTAGGTGAGGAGGACACAGTGGTGTGTAGGTGAGGAGGACACAGTGGTGTGTAGGTGGAGGTGAGGAGGACACAGCGGTGTGTAGGTGAGGAGGACACAGTGGTGTGTAGGTGGAGGTGAGGAGGACACAGTGGTGTGTAGGTGGAGGTGAGGAGAGGACACAGTGGTGTGGAGGTGGAGGTGAGGAGGACACAGCGGTGTGTAGGTGAGGAGGACACAGTGGTGTGGAGGTGGAGGAGAGGAGGACACAGTGGTGTGTAGGTGGAGGTGAGGAGGACACAGCGGTGTGTAGGTGAGGAGGACACAGTGGTGTGTAGGTGGAGGTGAGGAGGACACAGTGGTGTGTAGGTGGAGGTGAGGAGGACACAGCGGTGTGTAGGTGAGGAGGACACAGTGGTGTGTAGGTGAGGAGGACACAGTGGTGTGTAGGTGGAGGTGAGGAGGACACAGCGGTGTGTAGGTGGAGGTGAGGAGGACACAGTGGTGTGTAGGTGGAGGTGGGGAGGACACAGTGGTGTGTAGGTGGAGGTGAGGAGGACACAGTGGTGTGTAGGTGGAGGTGAGGAGGACACAGTGGTGTGGAGGTGGAGGAGAGGAGGACACAGTGGTGTGTAGGTGGAGGTGAGGAGGACACAGTGGTGTGTAGGTGGAGGTGAGGAGGACACAGTGGTGTGGAGGTGGAGGTGGGGAGGACATGGTGGTGTGGAGGTGGAGGAGAGGAGGACACAGTGGTGTGGAGGTGAGGAGGACACAGTGGTGTGTAGGTGGAGGTGAGGAGGACACAGTGGTGTGGAGGTGAGGAGGACACAGTGGTGTGGAGGTGTAGGTGAGGAGGACACAGTGGTGTGGAGGTGGAGGTGAGGAGGACACAGTGGTGTGGAGGTGCGCCCCTGGCAGAGAGGAGAGTGGAGTGGTTAGACAGGTGTGCAGTGGCCTGATGCCTATCTCAGGTTTAAAAGCAGAAAAGACAAGTTGAGATAAAGTGATAGAAGAACTGTTGGTGTGTGTGTGTGTGTGTGTTTTCGTTCTTCATTTCAAATGGAGTCATGTTGTGAAGTTTAGATGGGGAAATTGTAGATAGGAGTGTGTGTGTGTGTGTGTGTGTGTGTGTGTGTGTGTGTGTGTGTGTGTGTGTGTGTGTGTGTGTGTGTGTGTGTGTGTGTGTGTGTGTGTGTGTGTGTGTGTGTGTGTGTGTGTGTATGTAAAATGGTAGAGGCAGATTTGCTGGGTAATTGAGTGTTTAATCCCATCAAAGTCAGAGCTGTGTCGACCGCCTCTCTGCTTAATCTGAGAGTAATTACATATCCCCCAGACTCCACCCAGCGCTCTCTCTCTCTCTCTCTCTCTCTCTCTCTCTCTCAAACACACACACGCACGCACGCTCTTCCATAGCCTCTTATTCTAACACACAACCACAACCTGAATTAGCTCACTGTTCTCCACAAAAGACAAAGGCCAGGTCAGCATGCTGGACCTATGGGGATCTGTTTGGGATCTCACACACACACACACACACACACACACACACACACACACACACACACACACACACACACACACACACACACAGATGCAAAACACACCTACATGCAATCAAATGTCAATCTTAAGTTTTCACTGTACAATCTGTGGGCTAAATGCATAGCTGCCTCACCACCCAGGAGTAGAATGTGGTACCATGTGGGCGGTTCCACTGTGGGCGGATCCCCTCTGGGCGGTTCAACTGTGGGCAGATCTCCTGTGGGCGGCTCCACTGTGTGCGGTTCCACTGGGGGCAGCTGGTCTGTGGGCGGCTCCACTGTGAGCGGTTGGACTGTGAGTGGTTCATTGATGGCCTCTTGACGGAAGCTCTAAATTGGCTCAGCATGTGCAGGGCTGCAGTAAATCAGAACTCCTTCAGCTCATTCAGGGCTCACGGAGAAGAGGAGTAAACACTTTTAGTGCTAAGACAGTAAATAATATCATTATGATGACTTTACTCCTCTAACACCTGTCAGCGTACATGGAAGAGAACAGAAGAGAAAGAACGAATGAGCTTGTGAGTGTGAGTGTGTGTTTGTGTGAGTGTGTGTGTGATATTGTGGTGAGCGTGTGTGCGTGTGCGTGTGTGTGTGTGTCAGTGTGTGAGTGATACTGTGGCAGATATTCATGTGAGTGTGTGTGTGTGTGTGTGTGTGTGTGTGTGTGTGTGTGTGTGTGTGTGTGTGTGTGTGTGTGTGTGTGTGTGAATGTGTCTCCTGCTGGTCCCCACTCACTCTCCCACTGCTCTCCACCCAGTCTCCACTGGTCTCCTACTGGTAAGGAGTTAAGGGTTAGGGGTAAAGGGTTAGCTCCTTACCCCTTACCCCTAACCCTAACAACTAACCTCTTACACCTTACCCCTAACAACTAACCCCTTACCCTTAACCCTAACACCTTATCCCTTACCCCTAACAACTAACCCCTTACCCCAAACAACTAACCCCTTATTCCAAAGGGTAAGAGGTTAGGGGTTAGGGGTAAGGGGTTAGTTGTTAGGGGTTAGGGTTAGGGGTAAGAGGTTAGTTGTTAGGGGTTAGTTGTTAGGGTTTAGGGGTAAGAGATTAGTTGTTAGGGGTAAGGGGTTAGGGTAAGAGGTTAGTTGTTAGGGGTTAGGATATGGGGTTAGGGGTTAGGGGTAAGAGATTAGCTGTTTGGGGTTAGGGTAAGGGGTAAGAGGTTAGTTGTTAGGGGTTAGGATAAGGGGTTAGGGGTTAGGGTAAGGGGTTGGTTGTTAGGGGTTAGGGTAAGGGGTTAGGGTAAGGGGTAAGAGGTTAGTTGTTAGGGGTAAGGGGTTAGGGTAAGGGGTTAGGGTTAGAGGGGGAGACGCTGGAGGATGTCAGACAGCTGTGTGGGGAAAGCAGGGCTTGTGTCTACATCATTCTAGCTGGGGATCACATCTCCTACAAAACATACAGCAAAGAATACACAGTAGCTCCCAAAGCATTTCATACAGGGAACTCAGATCTGGGTCAAACGTAGAAATGGGGGTGAATCCAAAGCTCAGATAATAAGAGATTTTGTCTTGTTTGAATACTCTTAGAAACATTGTACAGTGTAACAGCCCTAAAGCAATGATTTACATATTTACTGAATTAGATATATAGCCTACATATATACAGATATCATATATATATATATATATATATATATATGTGTGTGTGTGTGTGTGTGTCATATTTTCCTTAAATCTTGTATTCCCATAGCATGCGTTTAAACTGTGATAGCAGTTAACCACATGGGGGCAGTGTTTTTACTTGCCAAGAGACAACCCTAATAAGTGAAGGTGTTGTGATGCCTTGGTGAGAACACATAAACAAAGCTTCTGCAGCAATACTCTGTTGTTTGTAGAAACTAATCATAAAGGCGAAGTAACATGACCAATGCTGGATTTAGGCAGATTTTCTGTAATTAATAAAATTTGTTAGGTGGGTGTATTCCAGTGGGTCATATTAATATGGGCGTGTTCCAGTGGGTCATATTATTATGGGCGTGTTCCAGTGGGTCAGTTTATTATGGGCGTGTTCCAGTGGGTCATATTATTATGGGCGTGTTCCAGTGGGTCATATTATTATGGGCGTGTTCCAGTGGGTCATATTATTATGGATGTGTTCCAGTAGGTCATTTTATTATGGGCGTGATCCAGTGGGTCATATTATTATGGGCGTGATCCAGTGGGTCATATAATTATGGGCGTGATCCAGTGGGTCATATTATTATGGGCATGTTCCAGTGGGTCATATTATTATGGGCGTGTTCCAGTGGGCCATTTTATTATGGGCGTGTTCCAGTGGATCATTTTATTATGGGCGTGTTCCAGTGGGTCATTTTATTATGGACGTGTTCCAGTGGGTCATATTATTATGGGCGTGTTCCAGTGGGACATTTTAATATGGGCGTGTTCCAGTGGGTCAGTTTATTATGGGCGTGTTCCAGTGGGTCAGTTTATTATGGGCGTGTTCCAGTGGGTCATTTTATTATGGGCGTGTTCCAGTGGGTCATTTTATTAAGGGCGTTTTCCAGTGGGTCATTTTATTATGGGCGTGTTCCAGTGGGTCATATTATTATGGGCGTGTTCCAGTGGGTCATATTATTATAGGCGTGTTCCAGTGGGTCATATTATTATGGGCGTGTTCCAGTGGGTCATATTATTATGGGTGTGTTCCAGTGGGTCATATTATGGGCCTGTTCCAGTGGGTCATTTTATTATGGGCCTGTTCCAGTGGATCATTTTATTATGGGCGTGTTCCAGTGGGTCATTTTATTATGGGCGTGTTCCAGTGGGTCATATTATTATGGGCGTGTTCCAGTGGGTCATATTATTATGGATGTGTTCCAGTAGGTCATTTTATTATGGGCGTGATCCAGTGGGTCATATTATTATGGGCGTGTTCCAGTGGGTCATATTATTATGGGCGTGTTCCAGTGGGCCATTTTATTATGGGCGTGTTCCAGTGGGTCATTTTATTATGGGCGTGTTCCAGTGGGTCATTTTATTATGGGCGTGTTCCAGTGGGTCAGTTTATTATGGGCGTGTTCCAGTGGGTCATTTTAATATGGGCGTGTTCCAGTGGGTCATTTTATTATGGGCGTGTTCCAGTGGGTCATATTATTATGGGCATGTTCCAGTGGGTCATTTTATTATGGGCGTGTTCCAGTGGGTCATTTTATTATGGGTGTGTTCCAGTGGGTCATATTATTATGGGCGTGTTCCAGTGGGTCAGTTTATTATGGGCGTGTTCCAGTGTGTCATTTTATTATGGGCGTGTTCCAGTGGGTCATTTTATTATGGGCGTGTTCCAGTGGGTCATTTTATTATGGGCGTGTTCCAGTGAGTCATATTATTATGGGCGTGTTCCAGTGGGTCATATTATTATGGGCGTGTTCCAGTGGGTCATATTATGGGCCTGTTCCAGTGTGTCATTTTATTATGGGCGTGTTCCAGTGGGTCATTTTATTATGGGCGTGTTCCAGTGGGTCATTTTATTATGGGCGTGTTCCAGTGGGTCATATTATTATGGGCGTGTTCCAGTGGGTCATATTATTATGGGCGTGTTCCAGTGGGTCATATTATGGGCCTGTTCCAGTGGGTCATTTTATTATGGGCCTGTTCCAGTGGGTCATTTTATTATGGGCGTGTTCCAGTGGGTCATATTATGTGCGTGTTCCAGTGGGTCATATTATGGGCCTGTTCCAGTGGGTCATTTTATTATGGGCCTGTTCCAGTGGGTCATTTTATTATGGGCGTGTTCCAGTGGGTCATATTATTATGGGCGTGTTCCAGTGGGTCATATTATTATGGGCGTTTTCCAGTGGGTCATATTATTATGGATGTGTTCCAGTAGGTCATTTTATTATGGGCGTGATCCAGTGGGTCATATTATTATGGGCGTGATCCAGTGGGTCATATAATTATGGGCGTGATCCAGTGGGTCATATTATTATGGGCATGTTCCAGTGGGTCATATTATTATGGGCGTGTTCCAGTGGGTCATTTTATTATGGGCGTGTTCCAGTGGGTCATTTTATTATGGGCGTGTTCCAGTGGGTCATATTATTATGGGCGTGTTCCAGTGGGTCATTTTATTATGGGCGTGTTCCAGTGGGTCATATTATTATGGGCGTGTTCCAGTGGGTCATATTATTATGGGCGTGTTCCAGTGGGTCATATTATCATGGGCCTGTTCCAGTGGGTCATTTTATTATGGGCCTGTTCCAGTGGGTCATTTTATTATGGGCGTGTTCCAGTGGGTCATATTATGGGCGTGTTCCAGTGGGTCATTTTATTATGGGCGTGTTCCAGTGAGTCATATTATTATGGGCGTGTTCCAGTGGGTCATATTATTATGGGCGTGTTCCAGTGGGTCATATTATGGGCCTGTTCCAGTGTGTCATTTTATTATGGGCGTGTTCCAGTGGGTCATTTTATTATGGGCGTGTTCCAGTGGGTCATTTTATTATGGGCGTGTTCCAGTGGGTCATATTATTATGGGCGTGTTCCAGTGGGTCATATTATTATGGGCGTGTTCCAGTGGGTCATATTATGGGCCTGTTCCAGTGGGTCATTTTATTATGGGCCTGTTCCAGTGGGTCATTTTATTATGGGCGTGTTCCAGTGGGTCATATTATGTGCGTGTTCCAGTGGGTCATATTATGGGCCTGTTCCAGTGGGTCATTTTATTATGGGCCTGTTCCAGTGGGTCATTTTATTATGGGCGTGTTCCAGTGGGTCATATTATTATGGGCATGTTCCAGTGGGTCATTTTATTATGGGCGTGTTCCAGTGGGTCATATTATTATGGGCGTGTTCCAGTGGGTCATATTATTATGGGCGTTTTCCAGTGGGTCATATTATTATGGATGTGTTCCAGTAGGTCATTTTATTATGGGCGTGATCCAGTGGGTCATATTATTATGGGCGTGATCCAGTGGGTCATATAATTATGGGCGTGATCCAGTGGGTCATATTATTATGGGCATGTTCCAGTGGGTCATATTATTATGGGTGTGTTCCAGTGGGTCATTTTATTATGGGCGTGTTCCAGTGGGTCATTTTATTATGGGCGTGTTCCAGTGGGTCATATTATTATGGGCGTGTTCCAGTGGGTCATTTTATTATGGGCGTGTTCCAGTGGGTCATATTATTATGGGCGTGTTCCAGTGGGTCATATTATTATGGGCGTGTTCCAGTGGGTCATATTATTATGGGCGTGTTCCAGTGGGTCATATTATTATGGGCGTGTTCCAGTGGGTCATATTATTATGGGCGTGTTCCAGTGGGTCATATTATCATGGGCCTGTTCCAGTGGGTCATTTTATTATGGGCCTGTTCCAGTGGGTCATTTTATTATGGGCGTGTTCCAGTGGGTCATATTAGTTGTGGGGTTTGTCTTCATCCCCCTGCATGTATGTCCAACACAACATTATTAAGTTTATGACTGTGATCTTGTAATGAAATGACTTTAATTACACCCTTTTACACATGATTGGACGCTGCATTAGTATGGAATGGACACTCAAAAACAGCTTTTTGTAGTTCGTGAGGCTTGTGTCTCTAAATAACGAGGGAAGGTTTTAATCCGAGGGTCGACAGTACTGATAGGGAGCCTGCTGTTTGTCTGAGCTGAGGATGAGGACATCACTTTGACACTGGCATTTTCACACGTCGCTGGTTTGTCAGCATGACAGGCACGAGCTCTGTAGCGCCGGATTACGGTCGCATGTGTCTGTGGGCGGTCTCTGCACACCACGCCACGTCTCTTGATTTGTCTGTCATTTCTTTAGGTTTGAAACGTCTCCGCGCAGAGAAGAAAGTGTAATGAAGCTCTTCCTGGAA
Source organism: Brachyhypopomus gauderio (assembly GCF_052324685.1). Lineage (NCBI taxonomy): Eukaryota > Metazoa > Chordata > Actinopteri > Gymnotiformes > Hypopomidae > Brachyhypopomus > Brachyhypopomus gauderio. The sequence goes on from NC_135211.1 coordinate 52,389,299, forward strand.
ATGAGAGAATAAGGGCGACGTCTTATTGACATATTGCAGTGAATATTTATTTTGGTGTCACAATCACTGGTTTCACAGTCAAGGTAATGTGCTGGTCCCAAGGCAGAAGTCACAGCGGATGGCGCTGTCCATGGTGCTGAAGCAGAAGTCACGGCCGATGGCGCTGTCCATGGTGCTGAAACAGAAGTCACAGCTGATAGTGCTGAAGTGGAAGTCACAGCTGACGGTGCTGTCCATGGTGAGGCATACGTCACAGCTGAGAGGTGCTGTTTGTGGTCCTTGGGTGGGGGGGGGGGGAGGTGAGGGATTAGAGAGAGAGAAAGAGAGAGAGAGAGAGAGAGATAATGAGAATATGTTAGAAAAATTCCTGTTAACCATAACTGTTCAACCAGTCTATGTGTTTGACTCAGTGACTGATGTATGGAATGAATATGAATGTCAATGGAACACATCGATCAAACTAGTCTTGTAGTCTCACGTGCAGCATGTATGATGTGGCTGTGTCAATGTGAAAGGCACATTCACAATGGCACTTCTGCAAATGTAAGGACTCAGAAAATAAGATGAAATATTTATTAAGATGTTTATAAATATATATTAATATGGGGTGGGGGCTTCCATTTAGTATTGACGGATGAGATTTGTCAGGAGACTGAACAGAATATGTTGTCAGTCAGTATAAATGTAGGGAGAGGGGGTTGAACACGCAGTTGTTTATTGCTACAGTTTTATTTATGTGCTGTTTATATCTTTGCATTTTTCATATGGTGAAATATAAAGGCAGGAGGTTGACACGCTTGGTCTGAAAAGTGCTTGTGTTTTGCCTATTCGTATGCACTTACACACCTATACTGATTCCAACAGCAGAAACTCTTGAGATGAATTTGGTTTGCTGGATGTGAGTGTGTATGTTTCCATGTGTATGTGTGTGTACTGTATTTTGTTTGTGGTTTGCATGTTTTATTAGTAGATGGAGGGCTCTTAATAATTTGCCCTCTTTTCCTTCTCTCTCTCTCTCTCTCTCTCTCTCTCTCTCTCTCTCTCTCTCTTGCTTCCATGTCTCTCTCCTTTGCTCTTATTTGAGTGGCTTGTTTAGTTGCCGTCCTCAGGTACAGAACAACAGTGAGCCCTAACGGGTGCCATTTTGTTTCAGTGCCGTTGCGGTGTTGCCTGCTTTGAGCTGGGCTGTGGTGAAACTGAGAGCAGTGTGAGAGCCGCATGCTGGTAGGGCTCTGTGGCACAGTGCTGTGACTGTTCATCAGAGCTTTGCTCCCAGGCAACCCTGTCGCCTGGCAACCCTCTGCCAGTTTGCAGAGACTGAGGAGACATCAGGAAGGAAGGTGAGAGAGAGAGAGAGAGAGAGAGAGAGAGAGAGAGAGAGAGAGAAAGAGAGAGAGAGAGACATTTATCCATCTCAGACATTCTCTCAGCATGTTTTTCCATTTTTGTCAGTTTAATTTGTCCCTCCATCTTCATGGTGCGTTTATGTCTTCATAACAGACAGTGAGCTACTTAATGCCCACTTCTCAGAAAGCAAAGTGAGGCGATAATTTACGGTATCGCCGTACGTGTGTACGTCTTGGGGAAATATCGCCTCAGAAAAGCATCACGCAACAGGGCGACCATTTTGCTTTCACAGCTGGTTTTCTTGGCAGTCCAGGAGGAAAGAGGCCCTGCAGCTGAAATGCTAAAGATTGCTGGCCTCTCTGTACCACGGGGTAATGTGGCAGCCATTTCAGAGCTGAGTGATGGAATCAAGTGTGTGTGTGTGTGTGTGTGTGTGTGTGTGTGTGTGTGTGTGTGTGTGTGTGTGTGTGTGTGTGTGTGTGGTGTGTGGGTGTGGTGTGTGGGTGTGCGTGTGTGTGTGCACCTCCGTTTCAGAACTGTTATATACCTCAACTGCAATTACCCAGTGACGACTGGTTACAGCACAGCAATCTGCAAACCATTACCACTTCATACACACCCTTGACTGGCACCTTCTTTCTTCTTCTGTTTGTTTTCTACCTCCTCCCTTTTTTCCTTTCTCTCTCTCTCCCTCTCTCCCCCTTCTTCTCTCTCTTTCTCTCCCTCTCTCCCCCTTCTTCTCTCTCTCCCTATTTCTCCTTCCTTCTCCCTCTCCCCCTCTTTCTCCTTCCCTCTCTCTCCCTCTCTCCCTTTCCATCTCACTCTCCTTTCCTCCCTCTCTCACTCCTCTCTTGTTCTCTTTCTCTTTCTTTCCCTCTTCTCCCTACCCCTCTCTCTCTATTTCTTGTATCTGAATCTCCCTGTTTCTAAATGCGTGGTCATCACGGTCTAGACGTTTTCTCTCCTGTTTTTCACTTGCGTGGAGTGACATTGAAATGTTTCTTTGATCGGACACGTTTGTGGATGTGCTTGTGTCTGATTGCCCGACTGTCTGGCTCTTTTCTCTTCTCTTCCTTCATCTTCTTGCATGTCCTTCACATTTTGTCCTGTTCCACAGACCACATGATTCTGACCTTTTGACATCTCATATTATACTTCCAGGGATAAATCTAAAGGCCTATTTTAGCTTGAATCACAGAGGATGCAGACAAGGGCTGTTTAACCATGCCCTGTTCTGGCCTCTACAGTGTTGGAGATGGGAGAGGGGGAGGAGGGAGGAGAGAGGAGAGGGGGAGGATAGTGTAGCTCCACCCACAGTTCAGTGTGTACACTCACATGCTCCTATTAAAGGCAGTGATTGGCTGACTTCATCAGGGAAGTGAAGCTTGATATGAACATGATTTCATACATATATGAAAATGAATGTTGAATGAATATTTATTTATTTATCTTGACGCTGTATTGGTTTTGTAATCTCGGTGCTGTAATCTCAGTGCTGTAATCTCGGTGCTGTAATCTAAGTTTTCTTATTCTTTTTCTTTGAGCTTTGGGCATTGAGCCTCAGTCTGTGCTCCTGTGAAAGTGACTAAGTACGAGAAAACCGATCAGGGACAGAAGAAAGATCAAAGAGGAGGAAAATACAATCAACCAGAGAACGACTGGCACATCTCTCACTTTCATTTAAGTGTGTAAGTCACCAGGTTCACCTCCCTGCTGGAGGAGCAGGGGGAGAGTGTTCCCATGGCAGAGCATCGGCTAGTTCAAACAATCCCAAGCTGGGTCTGGTGAAGGAGTTGCAGACAGAAGGCACATGGCACCCCGAGAGGGAGAATTGTGGAGGAACGGAGTGAAGAACAGTCAGGAAGTGCAGGAATGTGTGAACGTTTCTAAAACACCGTTTGTGGTATGGTTCTCGGAGCTACAGCATACTGCAGGCGACTACAGTTCCCAGAATGCCCAGATCACCACATAACTAAATCACCACTGCAGGATATTATTCTGACTCACCTGTGGCTCATTGGTGATGCAGTGTCACATATTACACTACATCTGATGTAGTGTCACTATTACATCTAACCCTGACCCTAACCTAACCCTAACACTGACCCTAAACCTAACCTAACTCTAACTCTTCAGATGGCGCCTTGCTACATTGAACTCCACCTAACTATATTCTATTAGCCAATGGGCTTGTTGCTATAGTAACAAAGAGGTTGTGTAGATTTGTCACTGGGGTTTGAATGATGGTGACATCACTCTTCTTCATCATATTCATATGTTTTAATTCTTATATTAAGATCAGGATAGACATTACAGACAGGTGTATGAAATGTAGTAATATAGTAATGTAATGGATGAGATGGTTGGTGTGTAGAAAAGCAGTAAAATAAACTTGAATTAATTTCAGTTCCCTGGGATATTCCAGTAAACACACACACACACACACACACACACACACACACACACACACACACACACACACACACACACACACACACACACACACACACACACACACACACACACACACACACACACACGTCATAAACCAGGACGGGGAAAGAGATGAGCAGAAGAGAGCTCTTTTTTTTGTCTTTTTGATGTGATTATCTGAACATTTCTTCTTCTTCACTGTCATACAGTGTGCTACAGGGTTGTTATGAAAGAGCATCTCAGGCCTTGGTACTTTGTGCAGGAGAAGGGAGACCTCCCTCTGAAGATTCTGTCCCAGCGGTAGATTCTGTTCATCACTGAAGGCTTGACAAGATCCCATTCAGTGGTTTGAATGGTTCGTTTGAAAACGGCAGACACAGATGAAGACCTTGGTATGTCTAAAAGCGCACTCAAATGTGCACTCAAATACACTCAAACGTGCATTCAAATGCACCACTTCCTTTACCAGAACCTGCATAGCTTTGAGGCTATACTCAGAAGGCCGAGAGGATATAAACACTAGTACCATAACCATGAACCACAGACACAAGTCTTGACTACCAGGGCTGGTTTATGCAACAGTGCCAAAGAGAGGCCCTTCTGTCTTAATGTGGGCTGAGTGACAGGTCTCAGATCAGGTGGGGACAGCAACCCTGGGAGGAGATACACAACGTCCTGCTGTTGTGGTGGCTGCAGCTCATACTGGGGAGTGTTTTAACACCAAGAGTCAGACCCAGCTTGAGCCCAGTTTCATCAGGCTGCAGAGATGTATCCATGTGCCACAGTTGCACTAGAGTTCAGCAGAATGAAGTGTTCTCCAAATTCATGTTTAGCATCACCAAAAAACAGATATCTGTCATCTGAACATTAGAAACGATGTGTGTTTGTTATGTAAACGTAATGACCCAACATTATGCATTATATAGGCTACATAGGTGTTCAGTTAATATAAAGGTAATCGTTTTTGTTTAGGTGTTGTCGTTTATGTAGGTGTTGAGTCATTGTGTAATTGTTGAGTTGATATGTAGGTGTTAGATCATTATGTAATTGTTGGGTCATTATTTAGGTGTTAGATCATTATGCAGTTGTGTTGATATGTAGATGTTAGATCATTATGTAATTGTTGGGTCATTATGTAGGTGTTGGGTCATTATGTAGGTGTTAGATCATTATGTAATTCTTGGGTCATTATGTAGGTGTTAGATCGTTATGTAGTTGTTGGGTTGATATGTAGGTATTGGGTCATTATGTAGTTGTTGGGTCATTATGTAGGTGTTAGATCATTATGTCATTGTTGGGTCATTATGTAGGTGTAGGTGTGGGCGATATGGGAAAAAAAATTTAGCACGATTTTTTTGCATCAAATCATGATTTCGATTTTTTATCACGATATTCCATCCAAAAAACTTGGGGGGTTACAACGCTTTCTTTCTAAGCAGATTTTAATGAGTGACACTGATAAAGTGCACTATTACACTAAATATACAATATTTAAATAGACAATATATACAGTATTTCCCTGGTATTTAAGTTAAACTTAATGAAGTTAATTATTTATACATATAGTCGAAATTATTTGACAGAATTCACTTTTTTATCACATTATTTAATGGTTGTTTATTTTCAAAATGCCCAATCTTAACGTCTTCACGTTAACAAATACGAGCCTCTTGTAATTCCAGGACGAAACATGAAAGAACTGTTCAGTCAGGTAGCTATTTGTTGTGAAACAAAATAGTTACAATTTCAAGCATTTTCAAGTACTTTAGCCTAAACTTTAGCCAGCACTTTTCAAACCTGAAACACAAAGCAACATTAAAATTCATCAGGTAAATGTTACTTCCTGTTTTCGAGGGGTGTTTCTTTATACTACCACATATCGTTTCGAACAACACTGCAAAGAACGCGGAGTGACGTGGCAAGTTTAAGTACCTGTATGAACGCTTCCGCCGTTCGCGGGGGTTCACACGGGGGTTCACGCGGGGGTGTGCGTGTCATTACCCAATCCAAACCGGAAACCGGAATTGCGCGGTATTGTACGTCATTTCCGATAAGTCTTACGGCTGCTGCTGCACGAATACGGCATACCTAATTTGTACTATGCATGCGCGTCAAACTAGACACTTGAATTGGACTACGCCTGCGCAAAAGCTCATACTATGTTAAATGCTTATGGCAATCGTAAAAGTGCACTTGTGCAATAATACACTCGAGGTTCGTGCTATAACGTGTAATATTAGCACTGCTGTCCTGCGGTCGTAGGCATGAGGCCACAGGCCGAGTCCTGTAGATATTAATGTGTAATATTACACGTTATAGCACGAACCTCGAGTGTATTATTGCAATTATACCACAGTTCCATTATCGCTGTTTATTGAAAGATTTTGAGTTAAAGAGGACGAGAAAATGCGACCTGTTTGGTTAAAAACACTCCGCCAGTTAAAATAGTTCCATTCAATGGCTCGCTGCTAAACTTACACAACACTGGAACAGCCTTACCCAATAAATATTATAGAGATAAATATACACAAAAACAACTGTTGATAAAGTTGTATTTATTAAAAATAAAGTACAACAATTATTGACCATCCACGGCTGATTGGAGGTTTGTTCAGGTATCTGTTCAGTCCAGCTCTTAAATAATAACTGTATTAACTATTTTACCTGAACGGCACGATAGAATTCGAAGGTTTTCATTTTCGCAGATAACAAAACACAACCACGACCATGTAGCCAACTACTTTCCAACACTCTCAAAGAAGAGCGTCGTAAAACGGAAAGGGCGGGATAAATTGTATGGCGTATAATTCCGCGCGTGCTCAGTCAAAATTGGGTTTCCGGTTTTGATTGGGTAACGACAGTGCAGAGTCGCGCGCTACAGTCACTCGCGAAAGTATAAACCATTGAGGCCACAGCTTGTGAGGCGGCTGCCCCCGCTGCCCGCATTGTTTCACTTTCGGCATATTCCTTGGGATGCCTACGTCTCAAGTGATTGAATAAATTTGTTGTACTGGCATTGGACGTTTTCACGTGTTCTTACATATCGCTGAAGTTTGGTCTTGGTCAGTGGAAGAAAATCCGAACCAATTCCAGATTACAGAGGTGGATTTCCTCTTCGTTACCAGCTCCTCGGTTTGGCTTTCAGCCATGGTTGTCCACTTTTAGTTTTCACAAACACAACATGGAGGCGTGGAAGATGCACAGTTCGCTGTGATTGGTCAGTTCTACGCCCTACGTCTGCCGCATCGGCAGGAACCAGCATAAAAAAAGTCATTGTGCTGGTTGGCAAAGGCGATCTATACGATTTCTCTAATTTGGTTGATCGCATGCGATTCTCCACTCGTCATCGCCATTCACGATTTTATATCGTCATATCGCACACCCCTATGTAGGTGTTTGGTTATTATGTAATTGTTGGGTCATTATGTCGTTGTTTGTTCATTACGTAGATGTTAGATCATTATGTAATCGTTGGGTCATTATGTAGATGTTTGGTTATTATGTAATTGTTGGGTCATTATGTAGGTGTTTGTTCATTATGTAATTGTTGGGTTGATATGTAGGTCTTAGATCATTATGTAGTTGTTGGGTTGATATGTAGGTGTTGGGTCATTATGTAGATGTTTGGTTATTATGTAATTGTTGGGTCATTATGTATGTGTTACGTCATTATATAATTGTTGGGTTGATATGTAGGTGTTGGGTCATTATGTAATTGTTGGGTCATTATGTAATTGTTGTCAGGATTATGTCAGGATTTATAGGTTATCATAGGTGGAAATAAGGCACTAAACTACCAGTCTCCAGTCCTGACTCTCAAGTGCTGAGTTCTGAGTCAAATGACAATTTAAGACAGATGACAGTTGACAGATAAATCTGGAGTGAAGTCACGGGTGAACTTCCTGTCAAATTCCCATCAAATGTAATGATATTTCAAAAGTCAAAACCATCAAAGCAGCTGATGTAGCATATTTAAACTGGCATCATGAACACTTTTATATTTTGTTTTGATAAAAGGAAAAGTTCATACGAAATTAGATCAGACCAACTTCCGTTACAATAGCTGTTAATCCATATTTCATTATTAGCTAGCTGACCTTCACCCCACATTGTTGCTTTGGTGATATTCACCCCACACGCTTCGCACATGGTAGTCATTTTTTTACTTTAGAGTTTTTATGGAAGCATTCGGTCATAATTTCACATGTCAATGGTGAGAAATACACCTGTGATTACTGTTTCCAAGTGGAGGAGTTCAGTGCTTCTTTATAGTGGCCAGGGTTTGATTGGGAAGCTATTATATGTATACATATATATATATATATATATATATATATAGAAAGAGACAGTAGATGTGGACGCAGTGTCTGCAGGGCTGCAGCTCCAGAGGGGGACGTGTGTCCTCCAGATCTGGCTGCTCCCATGTGTCTAATACAATTTTTCACGCCTTCGTTTTGTCCCACGGAAACACTGCCAATAAAATTCCGCTCTGATCTTTCTCCATTTGGCTAAAGGTTCCACAGGCAGATTTCCTGTGATCGACATGCGATTCCTTTTGGCAGGATGTGAATGTACCCTGAACGCGCACCGGGGGCTGTGATAGGCTGCACAATTCCCCTGGTTGCCTGGTGATATGCAAGCAGTGTCGGTCTCGGTTAAGTGACTCTGTGTTATTTTAACACTTGGAAATAATTTATGTTGAAAACGGGTTTGTGGGAGATCGCAAGTCTCGGGTTCAATTCCAAGGCCGTGATTTTAGTGTCAAAGTGAAGTTTGCTGGTCTCTTATGGTATTGTTGAGTCTAGCTGCAAGTCTTCAAGTTCGTGACTGGATTTTACACCTGTCAGTTGTTACACAGACATCAAGCTAGTGATGTGATGTGGGTGTGTGTGTGTGTGTGGGGGGGGGGTTCAGAATCATGCATCCAGACAACAGTATCACATAGTCACCTGGAAATGGTGGTAGGGATCAACTTTACACTCACTACAGTGGATGTACACTCCTGCAGTTTTATTTAGCATGACCTAGTTCTTGTTTGAAACCATCCATCTGACTTAAACCCACACTCTCTCTCTCTTTCTCTCTCTCTCTCCACCACCCTCTCTCTCTCTCTGCCTGTAATTACTATTGTATTAGCCATTATGCTCCCGATGCAGTGGCCTTATCTAAAGAGAATGTGGTGGTGGAACAGCTGGGCTCCACTGGTCTGGGACGGCAGTTCAGTGCAGACCAGAGACAGTGAGGTGATGGTTCTGGACACCTCTAATGCAGACATCTATACCAAGCGGCGAGCTGTGCGGGCCAAGAATGCTGAGGCCGGCCCAGTCTGTGTGGACGCCCGGTCAAACCTGGAGAAGCTGCTAGGTTTTTCTCCTATAGGATGTGGTCCAAGCCTGGCAGAAGGTTCTGGAAGGTTTCTCAACATCGTGCAGTAATTTAGAGGTAAAAAGTCGGTCTTGGTTTTAACAACAAAATGAAACCTGTGTGTTGCTGTTGAATTCTGAATAGTCTGTCATCAGTTGCTGTCTGAGAAAAAACATGTAAAGACTGCTGTTCCCCAGGGTGCTTGTAGCAGGGGCAGAAAAACATGTCATTACCTTCCTGGTGTTATTTGGTTATATGTGACTGCAAAAGAGCTTTAGAATTTGCATGCAGAGTTACAGACAGACGTTCGCCCCATGCTGTCAACATGCCCACCTATCACCTTTGACAAAAAAATAGAAAATTGCTGTGCAAATGTTCACACATGAAATGAACCATGTCACCACTGAATGACTAAAAGCACCAGGCCAAGCAGGGTACTTTAACACATGGAAATGTGTGTGTGTGTGTGTGTGTGTTCATGTGCAATTGTCTATGTGTCTGTGAGTGCATATGTGTGTGCATGTATGTGTGCAGAGCCGGAGTGGCTAATCGGGAGATTCGGGAGGATTCCCGATGGGCCGGCTCATGTAAATCTCTAGTTTGGGCCGATTAGGAGGGAAAAATAATTTTGGGCCGGATTTTGACATGAATTTCCCGGGCTGAAAAAGTGGCCCACTCCGGCCCTGTATGTGTGTGCACGTGTGTGTGCATGTGTGTATTTGGGTGTGCTATTAACCAGTACACTACAGTGACTACAGTGCATCATGGTGGTGTTTTTGTTAAATAAGTCTCAGTCAAATAACGCCCCCTCGGACACTGATCCTAACAGCCGTATTTGGCCCATTCCCAAGTGCTGTTCAATCAGACTGCTTTGATTCAGCTAAAGACAATTGACCTGTCAGCAGGTCAGTGGGAGGGCGGAGCATCAGGTCAGTGGGAGGGCGGAGCATCAGGTCAGTGGGAGGGCAGAGCATCAGGTCAGTGGGAGGGTAGTGCAGCAGGTCAGTGGGAGGGCGGAGCATCAGGATAGAGAGAGAAGGCGGAGCAACAGGTCAGTGGGAGGGCGGAGCAGCAGGTCAGTGGGAGGGCGGAGCAGCAGGTCAGCAATGCACTAATGCTAACAGCCCAGTGAAGCTTGGATGTTTCCAGTGAGCTGTGGATGGCTCCACCCTCTGTGGTCATGGCCCCACCCTCTGTCTAGTTCCACCCCCTCTGTGTAGTATCACCCCCTTTGTCTAGTACCACCCCCCCTCGTTGTAGTAACACCCCTCTGTCTAGTACCACCCCCCTCTGTCTAGTACCACCCCCTTATTGTCGTACCACCCCTCTGTCTAGTACCACCCCTCTGTCGAGTTCCACCCCCTCTATGTAGTACCACCCCCTCTGTTTAGTACCACCCCCTCTGTGTAGTACATCTCTAGCATTGCATTTTTTCACCGGTCAGCTGTGTGATTCTCAACATGTGCTTTTTCAACATGTCGATCAAACCAACAGAGCATCCTGAAACTTACTCCTGACTTTCTCCCTGCTGTTTCTGTCTCACTGTTAATCTCTCTCTGCACCTCTGTCTCTCTGTTGATCTCTCTCTCTGCACCTCTGTCTCTCTGTTGATCTCTCTCTCTGCTCCTCTGTCTCTCTGTTGATCTCTCTTTCTGCTCCTCTGTCACTTGTTGATCTCTCACTCTGCTCCTCTGTCTCTCGTTGATCACTCTGTTCCTCTGTCCCTCTGTTGATCTCTCTCTCTCTCTCTCTCTCTCTCTCTGTTTGTCTCTCTGCCACATCTCCATCTGTTTTTTCAGTTCTTCTCCTGGGCAGCTGAAGAAATGAGAGGGAACAGCTGCAGTCCAGGTCCAGTTCCTGGGTAGGGAAGAGAGAGTTCACATGGGCGTGATTGGCATGGCCTGACGTGCTGGGATGAGTTCTGGACCTCCAAGGGTTCCTTCGCCCCATCTTCTGCCTATCAAACAGCTTCAAGCAGCTGCCAGCCCCCGTGTGGAGGGTAACGAATAATATCTGCCCCTCCCACCCACAACCCGTCCATCTCTCTGATTGGCCCCCTCGTGCGAGGGTGTGGCCCAGCCCACCTGGCTCTGCGGGAGAACTCTGCGTCCTGCTGACCCGTCGAGGAGTGTGAGAACTTCTCCCTCCACGGTGCTCGACTCTCCTTGGCTCTGTACTTACTAAGTGTTGAAGGACTTTAAGCAGTTTCCATGTTAACTGCCCAGAAAGGAGTGGCTCAGCAGTTTTTCCCACCCAGATTCCATTTGATTCGCGCTGAGAGAACTGAACAGGCCTCCTCGAATCATCTGTATCTCAGCAGCTCCTGTCTGAGGGTCCGTGCGGACGCACGCGTGTGTTTCTAAGTAAACAGGCCTCCTCGCTGCTGGATTAGCACGGCATCATCGCAGCCGTGTCTCATGCCCCCCCGCCCCTCCCCCCCCGCCCCCCGCCCCCCCCCAAACCCCCCCCCCCCCCCCCCCCCCCCCCCCCCCCCCCGCCCGGCCGCGGAGACAAAGTGTTCCAACCAGCTTCTCCTCTCCTCGCCTTTCTCCGCCAATTAGGATCACTGGGGGAGTGGAAGAGGCAGGCCGCCCTCCGCACAAACATGCGGCGGTTAACTGTGTGCTCCATGCGTGCTGTGAGCTGTCAATACAATTAGAGTGTCTGTGCAGGCCCCGGGAGACTGGTGGTGCTAACACCCCCCCCGAGACCCCCGCCGGGACCCGGGCTCGCTGGGTCAGAAATAACCAGACACAGCCTGCATGGAGTCCTCCTTTCTCCTTGTTTTTCTCTTTCTCTCTATCTTTCTTTTTCTCTGTCTTTCTCTTTCAAACTGTCATTACCTTCTCATAATTAAATATTCAGAAAAAATCTAATACAATATAAAAATGTCACATTTCTGTCACATGCATGAAGATGTTCAGTAGATGAAAGTAGTAAATGACACCTGGGGCTCCTGGCCCACCCCCGTTTAGTCTCAGATAGACCTCACTAGAGTCTTGGTTTAGTCTCAGATAGACCTCACTAGGGTCTGGGTTAAGTCTCAGATAGACCTCACTAGGATCTTGGTTTAGTCTCAGATGGACCTCATTAGAGTCTTGGTTTAGTCTCAGATGGACCTCACTAGGGTCTTGGTTTAGTCTCAGATATACCTCATTAGGGTCTTGGTTTAGTCTCAGATGGACCTCACTATGATCTTGCTTTGGTCTCAGATAGACCTCACTAGAGTCTTGGTTTAGTCTCAGATGGACCTCACTAGGGTCTTGGTTAAGTCTCAGATAGACCTCACTAGGGTCTTGGTTAAGTCTCAGATAGACCTCACTAGGATCTTGGTTTAGTCTCAGATGGACCTCATTAGAGTCTTGGTTTAGTCTCAGATGGACCTCACTAGGGTCTTGGTTTAGTCTCAGATATACCTCATTAGGGTCTTGGTTTAGTCTCAGATGGACCTCACTATGATCTTGCTTTAGTCTCAGATAGACTTCACTAGGGTCTTGGTTTTGTCTCAGATAGATCTCATTAGGGTCTTGGTTTAGTCTCAGATGGACCTCACTAGGATCTTGGTTTAGTCTCAGATAAACCTCACTAGGGTCTTGGTTTAGTCTCAGATATAACTCATTAGGGTCTTGGTTTAGTCTCAGATGGACCTCACTAGGGTCTTGGTTTAGTCTCAGATATAACTCATTAGGGTCTTGGTTTAGTCTCAGATGGACCTCACTAGGGTCTTTAGCAGCTGATGACTCCTGAATATTCATCTGGTTTTTAAACATGTTTTTGTGCATGATAACATATATATTCAGAAGATCAACCTTAGTCAGTCTGTTCTTGAAGGGCCACTTTCCTAATAAACACTCTTCTGTCCCTAAGTCACTCATAAAACTACACCAACAGCACAGAACAATAATAACAACAACAGTGTTTACCTGTGAACACTTAAACCGTTGCCATGACTGATTGTCCAATTCTGTGTTGAGGATTAACCCACACAGCTCATCTTGGCTTACTGTGAAAGCCTGTCTACCACACACACACACACACACACACACACACACACACACACACACACACACACACTGGCCTTCTCTGATCCTGTCCAGCCTTCGGACACTAAACACATCAAATCCTCTCTTTCGTTCTCTCTCTCCCTCTCTTTCTCTACCTCCAGAACAGTACACGCATGTCCTAATGCAGTGTATATAATATAACAGTAACTTGTTGATTTGAGCTTTTACTAGACTGTGAACAATATGGAGGAATTTGGACAAAATGGATCAATTACTTTAATTCTAAGACTAAGATTTTTTTTAATTTTTAATATAGACAAAAAACAACCACCTTAGATTTACATTGTTTATAGACTCACGTTGTTTATAACTGTTCATAACTATACAATTCTTTATAATTAAAGTAGCATCCAATTATTCAACTTTCAATTATAAAGAAAGTTAAATTTTTTTGTGAAATTGTGTGCGGTGTAAATAAACATCAGTTCAACTCAAATTTAACAGAGACAAACCTGGACTAAATATGTCTTGAGGGACTCTTTTGATTGTATTGAATGTATTGATACATATCTCATTGGCTCCAGTATACATATCTCCATGACTCCAGTATACATATCTCTATGGCTCTAGTATACATATCTCTTTGGCTCCAGTATACATATCTCCATAGCTTCAGTATACATATCTCCATAGAGTCAGTATACATATCTCATTGGCTCCAGTATACATATCTCCATAGCTTCAGTATACATATCTCATTGGCTCCAGTATACATATCTCTATGGCTCCAGTATACATATCTCCATAGAGTCAGTATACATATCTCATTGGCTCCAGTATACATATCTCTATGGCTCTAGTATCCATATATCATTGGCTCCAGTATATATATCTCCATAGCTTCAGTATACATATCTCCATAGCTTCAGTAGCTATACATATCTCCATGGCTCCAGTATACATATCTCCATAGAGTCAGTATACATATCTCATTGGCTCCAGTATACATATCTCCATAGCTTCAGTATACATATCTCCATAGAGCCAGTATACATATCTCATTGGCTCCAGTACACATATGTCCATAGAGTCAGTATACATATCTCATTGGCTCCAGTACACATATCTCCATAGCTTCAGTATACATATCTCCAGAGGTGGGACCAAGTCAGTGTTTTGCAAGTCTCAAGTAAGTCCAAGTCTTTATCCTCAAGTCCCGAGTCAAGTCTCAAGCAAAGACAGTCAACTCAAGTCAAGTCTCGAGTCAAGACAGGCAACAGTCAAGTCAAGTCCCAAGTCTGAAACTTGGAATTTCAAGTCCTTTCGAGTCTTTTTTTTTTACAGGCACCAACGCTTTACGAATGCTACGCTGATGCGTTTCTTTACTCGTTTTGTTGGTGTCCGCCAGCCAAAAGATGACAGATCATTTACATTTTATCTTCTCTTAATTACATAAATGTACTTAAACAAGAATGTTTCGTTACATAATTTTACACGAAAATAGCAAGCTTCATCGTAAGCAAGATGCTGTCATTACGAATGGTTATTCTAAACATTTGGATAAAATGTTTAAATATAGACTAATAAAAGGTTAGGGTTATTTTTTCATTGTTTTCTGTTATTGTGGGGTCATGGTGTACTATTGTTACCTGGAGATTCAGTGGGGTCACATATTCTGATATTCTGATCCGTCAGAATTGGTGACCCCAGTTAAAAAGGCTCACCTGTACATCCCATTCATGATTTCTTTGTTGGCTGCAATGGTGAGGGGATGGTAAATCTTGTTTAAGTACATTTATGTAATTAAGAGACGATAAAATGTAAATATAAACATCTGTCATATTTTGGCTCGTGGACACCAACAAAACGAGTAAAGACGTAGCATTACGTAAAGCGTTTGTGCCTCTGAACAGAAACTGTGAAATAGCGCCCCCTGTGGTCACAAAACTCGACGGTCACAGAATCTGGTGTAACACCGGTCTGCGTCAGAAGGACGGAAATGAAATTAATGGGGTGCACTTTATAAATATTAATATGCGTTTTAAAATTTAGTTTTGGGGTAAAAAAAAATCAAGTCTTTGCAAGTAAACAGGTTCAAGTCCAATTCAAGTCCCAAGTTATTGGTGTAAAAGTCCAAGTCAAGTCTAAGTCTCTGAATATTTTTTCAAGTCAAGTCAAAAGTCTTAATATTAATGACTCGAGTCTGACTCGAGTCCAAGTCATGTGACTCGAGTCCCCACCTCTGCATATCTCCATAGAGTCAGTATACATATCTCATTGGCTCCAGTATACATATCTCCATAGAGTCAGTATACATATCTCTATGGCTCCAGTATACATATCTCCATAGCTTCAGTATACATATCTCCATGGCTCCAGTATACATATCTCCATAGAGTCAGTATACATATCTCATTGGCTCCAGTATACATATCTCCATAGAGTCAGTATACATATCTCATTGGCTCCAGTATACATATCTCCATAGAGTCAGTATACATATCTCCATGGCTCCAGTATACATATCTCCATAGAGTCAGTATACATATCTCATTGGCTCCAGTATACATATCTCCATGGCTCCAGTATACATATCTCCATAGAGTCAGTATACATATCTCATTGGCTCCAGTATACATATCTCCATAGAGTCAGTATACATATCTCCATGGCTCCAGTATACATATGTCCATAGAGTCAGTATACATATCTCATTGGCTCCAGTATACATATCTCCATAGAGTCAGTATACATATCTCCATGGCTCCAGTATACATATCTCCATAGAGTCAGTATACATATCTCATTGGCTCCAGTATACATATCTCCATAGCTTCAGTATACATATCTCCATGGCTCCAGTATACATATCTCCATAGAGTCAGTATACATATCTCATTGGCTCCAGTATACATATGTCCATAGAGTCAGTATACATATCTCATTGGCTCCAGTATACATATCTCCATAGAGTCAGTATACATATCTCCATGGCTCCAGTATACATATCTCCATAGAGTCAGTATACATATCTCCATGGCTCCAGTATACATATCTCCATAGAGTCAGTATACATATCTCATTGGCTCCAGTATACATATCTCCATGGCTCCAGTATACATATCTCCATAGAGTCAGTATACATATCTCATTGGCTCCAGTATACATATCTCCATAGAGTCAGTATACATATCTCATTGGCTCCAGTATACATATCTCCATAGAGTCAGTATACATATCTCATTGGCTCCAGTATACATATGTCCATAGAGTCAGTATACATATCTCATTGGCTCCAGTATACATATCTCCATAGAGTCAGTATACATATCTCCATGGCTCCAGTATACATATCTCCATAGAGTCAGTATACATATCTCATTGGCTCCAGTATACATATCTCCATGGCTCCAGTATACATATCTCCATAGAGTCAGTATACATATCTCATTGGCTCCAGTATACATATCTCCATAGAGTCAGTATACATATCTCATTGGCTCCAGTATACATATGTCCATGGCTTCAGTGCACGTCAGAGTGATGGTGAAGATGTGCAGGTGTTCTACCCCGTCCTGACACACTGTGTGCTCATTCATGTCCAGCGTGGAGCTCTGAACTCCGAACGACAGCTGTCCGGTTTGATAACGCGGTCTGATAAGAGCTTCCGAAGTTTCCCAGCTGGTCTGTGTGAGCCTGTCTGGACGCTGCTCTGTGCTGTGTGTCTCTTTGACCTTGACACATCGGGGTATTGTTAGAGAGACGCTGGGGCCTCCGTCTTCAGAGAGCTTCTGCCAGCCGGAATCTAGCGGTTGCCATGGTAAATCTTACTCTTGCCTCTGGAAACAGACGGGTGAGGTTAAAGCACGATCGCGCCGTGAGTTACACGGAGGCCATTAAGACAGCCAGGTCTGACCGTTGTGCCGCTGTTATCGGAGATCGCCAACGGGAAATGCTTGAGCCGTCTTCTCCGCTGTCAACACGTTGCTGCAGCCTGCTAGCGCTCCCTGTTAGCGCGCCCTACACAACCCTGCTGTATGTTTTCACAGTGCTTTAATGAAATGATAGATGTTCTCCGTCTAGAACATCAGCACCCGTATCCATCTGCTGCTGCTTCAACGCTGTCTGCTGTGCCTCCACGTCCACCCCTGTGGATCAAAGCGTCGTCACCGGGCGTATTAAGGCGGCCGGGTCGCCGGGCCGTGGTTCGGACCTCGGGCCGCACCTCTCGGTGAAGCACGTCTTCCCTTCTGTGCCACTCATCATCACGGTCCTCTGTGCATCTCCTATCTCTGGCTCTGTTTCTATAGCCCTGCAATTGGCAGCGATCCCTCCAGTTCTGAAAGACAGGTCCTGACCCGGCGCCGAAGTACACAGGTATTACTAACCTTTCCTTTCTTGGCAAGCTGCTGGAACTTGTGCAGTTGAAGGAACACATGGCTTCGATTAACTCCATTGAACATTTTCAGTCTGGGTTTATCCTCAGAACCCGAACCGCTTTGGTCAGAGTGTTGAATGACACTGAGATGGGCTACAGACGTGTTCTGCTTCTCATGTGGTATAAATCATCTACTCATGTATACTGCAGTACCCCCATCTCACACTCTCTCTTTACTATTAGATCTACTCATGTATACTGCAGTACCCCCATCTCACACTCTCTCTTTACTATTAGATCTACTCATGTATACTGCAGTACCCCCATCTCACACTCTCTCTTTACTATTAGATCTACTCATGTATACTGCAGTACCCCCATCTCTCTCTCTCTCTCTCTCTCTCTCTCACTCTCTCTCTCTTTTCTATTAGATCTACTCGTGTATCTCATTCTCTCTTTTCTATTGGATCTACTCGTATATCTCATTCTCTCTCTTTTCTATTAGATCTACTCGTGAATAGTGCAGTCTCTCTCTCTCTCTCTCTCTCTCTCTCTCTTTTCCATTAGATCTACTCATGTATCTCAGTCTCTCTCTTTTCTATTAGATCTACTCATACTGCATATACTGCAGTACCCCATCTCAGTCTCTCTTTTCTATTAGATCTACTCATGTATACTGCAGTCCCCCATCTCTATTTCTCTCTCTCTCTCTCTCTCTCTCTTCTTTCTCTCTCTCTTTTCTATTAGATCTACTCATGTATACTGCAGTACCTCATCTCTCTCTCTCTCTCTCTCTCTCTCTCTCTCTCTCTCTCTGTCTGTCTTTTCTATTAGATCTACTCATGTATACCGCAGTACACCATCTCTCTCTCTCTCTCTCTCTTGGCTCTCATGCTAAGCTAAATAAACATGCCCTCATGTGCTAGTTCCTCATGTTCATTGTCTTATAATTCTGCTGTCTTGGATATGACGTATTTTGCGGATGCTAATGCTTTAGTGCTAATAATGCCACAAGCCCTGTGTGTTGCTGCCTGGTGGGTGGTGTATTTGGGCCCGTCACAGAAATTCTCTCTGTAGAGCTGTTTAATGACCCAGTGCATGAGTAAACGTTCAGATCAGTCATGTGATAGATGTGCGTAAATAGCGGAGGTACCCGCCGGTGTTCAGAATCTGGCCTACACACCTACATACATGCCTCTTTCATCTATATGTTACCAACATTACAAACACAGCGTTTTATTTCTTGTCATTTCTGTTTAAGGTATTTGTCATTTCTATGTTTGAGGTTTGGAAAGCGTGTTTATATTAAATTAAAAGCCAAATGATCCAGAATATTTCATACCTTTGTTGGAAGATCACCGTAATAAACGCTGCAATATGACTCCCAAACACTGCAGCGTGAGTTGCTGGGGCAACACTGAGGTCTTTGCTCCAATCAGCTGTTTCCCCACTGGAGAATGTCCCATCATGGAGAAGTCGGCCCCTTCTGATGAACAGCAATAGTATAAAGCTTGAATGAAAACTGGCTTAAGATTTGATAAATGGAGAGGTGGGACATTGCTGTTGAGACATAAGTGAGGAGCCAATCAGAAACCTGATGGCGAATTTCTCTGTGACATCACAGAGGAGGATGGGAATTCCAATTAAGCCCAGAAGTTGGGTGGTATATTTACATGTGAAGACACATGTCCCATTACAACACACTGTCCCATTACAACACAATGTCCCATTACAACACACTGTCCCATTACAACACAATGTCCCATTACAACACACTGTCCCATTACAACACACATGTCCCATTACAACACACTGTCCCATTACAACACAATGTCCCATTACAACACACATGTCCCATTACAACACACTGTCCCATTACAACACACATGTCCCATTACAACACACTGTCCCATTACAACACACTGTCCTATTACAACACACTGTCCCATTACAACACACTGTCCTATTACAACACACTGTCCCATTACAACACACTGTCCCATTACAAAACACTGTCCCATTACAACACAATGTCCTATCACTAGACACTGTCCAATTACAACACACTGTCCCATTACAACACAATGTCCCATTACAACACAATGTCCCATTACAACACACTGTCCCATTACAACACAATGTCCTATTACTAGACACTGTCCCATTACAACACACTGTCCCATTACAACACACTGTCCCATTACAACACAATGTCCCATTACTAGACACTGTCCAATTACAACACACTGTCCCATTACAACACACTGTCCCATTACAACACACTGTCCTATTACAACACACTGTCCCATTACAACACACTGTCCCATTACTAGACACACTGTCCTATTACTAGACACATGTCCCATTACAACACACTGTCCCATTACAACACAATGTCCCATTACAACACACTGTCCCATTACAACACAATGTCCCATTACAACACACTGTCCCATTACAACACAATGTCCCATTACAACACACTGTCCTATTACAACACACTGTCCCATTACAACACACTGTCCTATTACAACACACTGTCCCATTACAACACAATGTCCCATTACAACACACTGTCCCATTACAACACAATGTCCTATTACTAGACACTGTCCAATTACAACACACTGTCCCATTACAACACACTGTCCCATTACAACACAATGTCCCATTACTAGACACTGTCCAATTACAACACACTGTCCCATTACAACACACTGTCCCATTACAACACACTGTCCTATTACAACCCACTGTCCCATTACTAGACACACTGTCCTATTACAACACACTGTCCCATTACAACACACTGTCCCATTACAACACAATGTCCCATTACAACACAATGTCCCATTACAACACACTGTCCCATTACAACACACTGTCCCATTACAACACACATGTCCCATTACAACACACTGTCCCATTACAACACACTGTCCTATTACAACACACTGTCCCATTACAACACACTGTCCTATTACAACACACTGTCCCATTACAACACACTGTCCCATTACAACACACTGTCCCATTACAACACAATGTCCTATTACTAGACACTGTCCAATTACAACACACTGTCCCATTACAACACAATGTCCCATTACAACACACTGTCCCATTACAACACAATGTCCTATTACTAGACACTGTCCAATTACAACACACTGTCCCATTACAACACACTGTCCCATTACAACACAATGTCCCATTACTAGACACTGTCCAATTACAACACACTGTCCCATTACAACACACTGTCCTATTACAACACACTGTCCCATTACAACACACTGTCCCATTACTAGACACACTGTCCTATTACTAGACACATGTCCCATTACAACACACTGTCCCATTACAACACAATGTCCCATTACAACACACTGTCCCATTACAACACAATGTCCCATTACAACACACTGTCCCATTACAACACAATGTCCCATTACAACACACTGTCCCATTACAACACAATGTCCCATTACAACACACTGTCCCATTACAACACACTGTCCCATTACAACACAATGTCCCATTACAACACACTGTCCCATTACAACACAATGTCCTATTACTAGACACTGTCCAATTACAACACACTGTCCCATTACAACACACTGTCCCATTACAACACAATGTCCCATTACAACACACTGTCCCATTACAACACAATGTCCCATTACAACACAATGTCCTATTACTAGACACTGTCCAATTACAACACACTGTCCCATTACAACACACTGTCCCATTACAACACAATGTCCTATTACTAGACACTGTCCAATTACAACACACTGTCCCATTACAACACACTGTCCCATTACAACACAATGTCCTATTACTAGACACTGTCCAATTACAACACACTGTCCCATTACAACACACTGTCCCATTACAACACAATGTCCTATTACAACACACTGTCCCATTACAACACACTGTCCCATTACAACACACTGTCCTATTACTAGACACTGTCCTATTACAACACAATGTCCTATTACTAGACACTGTCCCATTACAACACACTGTCCTATTACTAGACACTGTCCTATTACAACACAATGTCCTATTACTAGACACTGTCCCATTACAACACACTGTCCCATTACAACACAATGTCCTATTACTAGACACTGTCCCATTACAACACACTGTCCCATTACAACACAATGTCCTATTACTAGACACTGTCCCATTACAACACACTGTCCCATTACAACACAATGTCCTATTACTAGACACTGTCCCATTACAACACACTGTCCCATTACAACACAATGTCCTATTACTAGACACTGTCCCATTACAACACAATGTCCTATTACTAGACACTGTCCCATTACAACACAATGTCCCATTACTAGACACTGTCCCATTACAACACAATGTCCTATTACTAGACACTGTCCAATTACAACACACTGTCCTATTACAACACACTGTCCTATTACTAGACACTGTCCTATTACAACACAATGTCCTATTACTAGACACTGTCCCATTACAACACACTGTCCCATTACAACACAATGTCCTATTACTAGACACTGTCCAATTACAACACAATGTCCCATTACAACACAATGTCCTATTACTAGACACTGTCCCATTACAACACACTGTCCCATTACAACACAATGTCCTATTACTAGACACTGTCCCATTACAACACAATGTCCTATTACTAGACACTGTCCCATTACAACACACTGTCCCATTACAACACACTGTCCCATTACAACACAATGTCCTATTACTAGACACTGTCCCATTACAACACACTGTCCCATTACAACACAATGTCCTATTACTAGACACTGTCCCATTACAACACACTGTCCCATTACAACACAATGTCCTATTACTAGACACTGTCCCATTACAACACACTGTCCCATTACAACACAATGTCCTATTACTAGACACTGTCCCATTACAACACATTGTCCTATTACTAGACATCAGGGCTTTCAAGTTTTGGATTCATGTCAGAGTGTGAGAGTTGTTGACGGGGGGGTGGCGAACGTTAATTGTTGAGCGGGGGGGGGGGGGGGGGGATTGGGGGGGGTGGCGAACGTAAGTTGTTGATCGGGGGGGGGGGGGGGGGGGGTTTGTATATCGCGATCGATCGCCAGTGGAGGGCGACATAGATATGGATCGGAGGTAAATAAACTAGATTTTTTTTTTCTCGCCGAGTGAAATCGGAAGTGTGGCGTGTGAGCGTGTGAAGACGGTCAAATGCGTGTGTCACACGCTCAATGCGTGAGAGTTGAGAGCCCTGCTAGACATTGTCCCATTACAACACATTGTCCCATTACAACACACTGTTCCATTACAACACTGTGCTATTACAACACCAATGTCCCATTACAACACAATGTCCTATTACTAGACACTGTCCCATTACAACACACTGTCCCATTACAACACATTGTCCTATTACTAGACATTGTCCCATTACAACACATTGCCCCATTACAACACACTGTTCCATTACAACACTGTGCTATTACAACACCACTGTCATATTAGAACACAATGTCCTATTACTAGACACTGTCCCATTACAACACACTGTCCCATTACAACACTGTGCTATTACAACACCACTGTCCTATTAGAACACAATGTCCTATTACTAGACACTGTCCTATTACAACACACTTTCTTATTACAACACAATGTCCTATTACAGTTTGTGTAATGTGGTGCATGATGACCTAATCAAAAGACATTTTGGAGGTTTTCTGTAGTCATACGTCTTTATCAGACCATATTCATGTAAATCAGACCACATGTAGATAAGAGTACAGTCATGTAGATCACATTCAGGTAGATCAGACCACAGTCAGGTACAGCACTACTGCTCGGGGGGTGGGTTTCCTCCACAGTCTCCACAGAACTCCTTCATGCCTCTGATTCAGCTGCACAGTCACCCATCACAGCTGTGAACTTGACGGTATGAAACACAAGGGTGGTGTGCAGTGAGAGGTTAATCTTAGACGCAAGAGCTAATCTACAACAAAGTGACTCGACCAGAAGATCTTCAGTGTTTGAGGACAGCCGAGTCCTGACTTCCGATCCACTGAGATGCTGTCCTGTGATCTGAAGCCGGCCATTGATGTAAGACATCCCAAAAATATCCATAAACTGAAGCTGTTATGTGTTCTGGGGAATATGTTAAAGTTCCGCTGAAACTCGGGCCAGAGGATGGAGTGGTTGCTGATTGCTTTACTCTCTATACGCTCTTGCAGCTGTAAGCACTTTGCAATCCTCACACCCGCCTCTCCCACAGATTGACACACACCATCCCTTTCTGCACAGATCATTGTGTTTCCCCTTTTAAAATGGCACCATTAGTGTCCGATTCAGGCTGAGATGTTCTCTCCTTCGGCCCGACAAAGGCCCGTTTGATTTTGAGCGCATAAATCCCCCTGCTATTGATTCCGCGCCTTTCATTAGGCCGGAGATGCCGGTGCGACAGTTCCGGATGGATTCCTCATGGGCCGGACGTCTTCATCACACGCAAATTGAAGCCGGAGCACAAAGGCAGGAGCTCGGAGCGCTCGGAGCGTCCAGAGCGCCCGCACGCGAGCGCCCGCGCCGTTAGCACTGAGGCATTCCAGCATCAACGTGCATTTGCGGCCCGAAAGTACGCGCGGGATTGAATGGCGCTGGAACGCTATTGTCGCTTGATGACTTCTCCTTTGAACAGACAGCTGATTAAACGGTCAGTAGGAGCGTGAAAGAGGAGAACGTGCTAGTAGGATGAGTCTACTGAGAAGGTCCTTTAATTCTTTTCCAGGGCCTCGGCTACGGGATGAAATGATGTCTGTGTGGCACTGTGTAGAGTTATAGTGAAATCTGTCAAACGGGGAACACTGTTATGATGGCAGAGGTGAGACGTCCATGTGCAAGCGACAAGCAGAAAGGCTCTCTATATAGACGGCATACCGACTGTACAATCCGTGAATCTAATCTGATTGCACTGTCTTCTAATCTAATCTGATTGTACAGTCCTTTAACCTCTGCCTGTGTCACCAGTAGCACAGCATGCTTGGGGTTTTTTCTGAGGAGATATTTCGGGAAGCTTTGTGTAGTTTATACATCATAAGCAGTGTAGCTGACTCTCCCATATGCATGCAGTAGGATGGGCTTAATTAAATGTCACGGTACACACACGGGGGTGGAGCTGTGGGTGGAGTATTGTGTGTGTGCATGCAATTAAGAGACATGCCGAGTGTGTCGGGTGTGTGAGGACCTAGTGTCTATCTTCTTGATTATAGCTCTACAGGGGTGTGTATGTGTGTGTGTTTGTGTGAGTGTGCCTTTGTGTGTGTGTGCATAATCATGATGGCTATTTGTGACGGTGTCTTATGTAAATAATAGGGTCATAATCAGCGACTCTGTATGAGTCTGACCCACAAGTTAGAGGTTACACTTATTTTCTGAGTATTGGTTTTCATTTTTAAAAGTAATATGAGAATAATGAGACTAACTAAAAGTGTGTGTATGCACGTGTGTGTGTGTTTGCATGTGTTTTCTAAAGGAATAAAATGATGGTTTGACACTATATAACATCTATCTTTGGTGAGCTAGTGTGATTGTAGACTTCGCATTGCCCTCCACTCTGAGCTTTTTCCTCTGATTCCCTCCTGTGTTACTACACTCTCAACCTTGACCCTCTCATGTGTTACTACACTCTCAGCTCTGACTCCCTCCTGTGTTACTACACTCTCAACTCTAACTCCCTCCTGTGTTACTACACTCAGCTCTAACTCCCTCCTGTGTTACTACACTCTCAACTCTGACTCCTGTGTTACTACACTCTCAGCTCTGACTCCCTCATGTGTTACTACACTCTCAACTTTGACCCTCTCATGTGTTACTACACTCTCAGCTCTGACTCCCTCCTGTGTTACTACACTCTCAACTCTGACTCCCTCCTGTGTTACTACACTCTCAACTCTGACTCCTGTGTTACTACACTCTCAGCTCTGACTCCTTCATGTGTTACTACACTCTCAACTTTGACCCTCTCATGTGTTACTACACTCTCAGCTCTGACTCCCTCCTGTGTTACTACACTCAGCTCTAACTCCCTCCTGTGTTACTACACTCTCAACTCTGACTCCTGTGTTACTACACTCTCAGCTCTGACTCCCTCATGTGTTACTACACTCTCAACTTTGACCCTCTCATGTGTTACTACACTCTCAGCTCTGACTCCCTCCTGTGTTACTACACTCTCAACTCTGACTCCCTCCTGTGTTACTACACTCTCAACTCTGACTCCTGTGTTACTACACTCTCAGCTCTGACTCCTTCATGTGTTACTACACTCTCAACTTTGACCCTCTCATGTGTTACTACACTCTCAGCTCTGACTCCCTCCTGGGTTACTACACTCTCAACTCTGACTCCCTCCTGTGTTACTACACTCTCAACTTTGACCCTCTCATGTGTTACTACACTCTCAACTCTGACTCCCTCCTGTGTTACTACACTCTCAACTCTGACTCCTGTGTTACTACACTCTCAGCTCTGACTCCCTCATGTGTTACTACACTCTCAACTTTGACCCTCTCATGTGTTGCTATACACTCTCAGCTCTGACTCCCTCCTGTGTACACTCTCAGCTCTGACTCCCTCCTGTGTTACTACACTCTCAACTCTGACTCCTGTGTTACTACACTCTCAGCTCTGACTCCCTCCTGTGCTAGTACACTCTCAGCTCTGACTCCCTCCTGTGTTACTACACTCTCAACTCTGACTCCATCCTGTGTTACTACACTCTGAGCTTGGACTCCTTCCTGTGTTACTACACTCTCAACTCTGACTCCTATGTTACTACACTCTCAGCTCTGACTCTCTCCTGTGTTACTGCACTCTCAACTCTGACTCCAGTGTTACTACACTCTCAGCTCTGACTCTCTCCTGCGTTACTACACTCTCAACTCTGACTCCCTCCTGTTTTACTACACTCTGACCTCGGACTCCCTCCTGTGTTACTACACTCTCAACTCTGACTCCTGTGTTACTACACTCTCAGCTCTGACTCTCTCCTGTGTTACTACATTCTCAACTCTGACTCCCTCCTGTGTTACTACACTCTCAACTCTGACTCCTGTGTTACTACACTCTCAACTCTGACTCTCTCCTGTGCTACTACACTGTCTCAGCTCTGACAGTAAATTTTAAAGAAGTGGGAATGTTGCGTTTCTTTAAACGAGAATGTGACAAAACACTCAACTGCATGGAGTGCATAACGACAGAAAGGAATTTCAAGCTCTTCCAATATCTTTAGTCACAGGGCCGCTTGGGCATGAATCTCACATCGGAGATTCGTGATTATTTTTTATACTGTTATTCTCGTTATCTTGTCATCATATTGCTACAGCTGAATAAACATCAAATATCCCTAATGAGCTTTTCACAAGGCAAAACAGGATTTTCATGTTTAAATGGTTAATGTTCAAAACCACCAACCCCCATTAAGAGATCTTCAAAGACTCTTGTATGTGTCCTGTGATCATGTCAGGATTAAAATTCAACCAATTAAATACAATTGGTCTAAAGTGATGGCAATCACACAATTTACCAGGTTAAACCCCAATTTAAATACTATTTTAATCAATTACAATAATTAATGATCCATTGTATGATTAAGTGGTAAAGTGATGTAATTAATTTCCAAGCTCTCTAGACTGTGGTTAGCTGGAGCTATTTGCTTAAAGATTCACTCTGTGGACTACACTTGTTACAGAAGACATTTCATTTATGTAAAGGCAGAATGTTAAATACAGAACAGGGCTGCGATATTATGGCAGTGTTTTAAAAAAGTGCCTTTCAGTTTGGCTTACAAAAAACATGCTGAACATTAATAACTTTATTTCAATGCTTGGAGGCCTCTTTCAATTCTATATTGTTCCTTACCAGTTATTCAGTCTTTATGAATACATTTTTTGTGCTCGGTTGTATATTTTACACCTCAATAATGATGACATCATTCTAGCAGAATAAAAGCCCCCTGCTGCCCTGGTACTCCTGTCAGGGGGATAAATCTGTGGAAATGATAAAAATGCAAATTTACCAAACATGCTGATGGGTTGTACATTTTCTTGTAATGCTACTCAAGGCCTTTCATGTACGTATCCATGTAAACCCTGCACAGTTCACACTGGGGGATCAGTGTATCTGCTGATGAATGCAGTGCTATAACCTGAGGGGGGTAGAAAAGTCAGTCTTTAATATGTTCAGGTCAGTCTTTAATATGTTCAGGTCAGTCTTTAACATGTTCAGGTCAGTCTTTAATATGTTCAGGTCAGTCTTTAAGATGTTCAGGTCAGTCTTTAAGATGTTCAGGTCAGTCTTTAACATGTTCAGGTCAGTCTTTAATATGCTACGGTCAGTCTTTAACATGTTCAGGTCAGTTTTTAATATGTTCAGGTCAGTCTTTAATATGTTCAGGTCAGTCTTTAATATGTTACGGTCAGTCTTTAAGATGTTCAGGTCAGTCTTTAAGATGTTCAGGTCAGTCTTTAACATGTTCAGGTCAGTCTTTTTTATGCTACGGTCAGTCTTTAAGATGTTCAGGTCAGTTTTTAATATGTTCAGGGCAGTCTTTAAGATGTTCAGGTCAGTTTTTAATATGTTCAGGTCAGTCTTTAACATGTTAAGTTCAGTCTTTAAGAACTTGCGGCCAGTTTTTAAGAAGTTGCGGTCAGTATTTGAGATGTTTTGAATCACCAGCGCACATAATTTGAAATGAAACAATAACTGTAAGGTAGTTTGTTTTTATCATAAAACTAACTTGATTGCATATATTTTGCATGTGTGTGTGAAGCTTGTGACCATTATACAACACCCATGACCCTATGACCCTTAAATAAGATAATTGACTTTGTGACCCATACACAGCACCCATGACCCTATGACCTTTACAAAACACCCATGACCCTATGACCCTTATACAACACCTATGACCCTGTGACTTTTCTACAATGCCTGACCTTGTGTGACCTTTTCTCACCTGAACAATTGGACAAAATACCTGCAAATTAAATTAAAGGAAAATGAAAAAAAGCCTCTTACTTCATAAATTAATTATGACTCATTTCAAAGGCCATACTGTATGTATATACACAATTCGACCTACACCTACACAGGAACTACAGTGTGTGTGTGTGTGTGTGTGTGTGTGTGTGTGTGTGTGTTTTCTGCATGTTTTGTGGTACATCATATTGCTGATGACACCACTCCAGCAGTAGTGTGTTGAGTAGTGTGTTGCACTAGTGTCCCTTTCTAACTTTCTAACACGTTATGGAGTATTTTCCCCACACCTGCAGGTGATGGTCTTGGGTCATTGTTGTCATGGTGTCAGAGAGGTCTTCCCAGACCAGTATTATCTCAAGGCTGTATTATTTCTGACCAGTATTATTTAAGGCAACGTGACATCTGTGAAGCTCGTCCTTGTTTAATCAAAGTGTTCTTTAGCTCAAGAGGTAGTCCATTAACATGACGTAACACAGTCCGCTAGAACCTTGGTTGTGTGTGTGTGTGTGTGTGTGTGTGTGTGTGTGTGTGTGTGTGTGTGTGTGTGTGGTGTGTGTGTCTGTGTGTGTGTGTGTGTGTGTGTGTGTGTGTGTGTGTGTGTGTGTGTGACATCAAGAGGGCACCCACACATTTGAACATGAAAGGCTCTGTGTTACAGCAGAGGGAGTGAAGTGGGACTCCAGCATTGCAGGATCAAATGAAGGAGGTGATTGGGTGATAAAGGAGGTGATTGGGTGATAAAGGAGGTGACTGTGATAAAGGAGATGACTGGGATAAAGGAGGTGATTGGGTGATAAAGGAGGTGATTGGATGATGAAGGAGGTGATTGGATGAAGAAGGAGGTGATTGGGTGAAGAAGGAGGTGATTGGGTGATAAAGGAGATGACTGTGATAAAGGAGGTGATTGGGTGATAAAGGAGGTGATTGGATGATGAAGGAGGTGATTGGATGAAGAAGGAGGTGATTGGGTGATAAAGGAGGTGACTGTGATAAAGGAGGCGACTGTGATAAAGGAGGTGACTGTGATGAAGGAGACGACTGTGATAAAGGAGGTCACTGTGATGAAGGAGGTGATTGGATGAAGAAGGAGGTCACTGTGATAAAGGAGGTGATTGGGTGATAAAGGAGGTGACTGTGATAAAGGAGGTTTTTGGGTGATAAAGGAGGTGACTGTGATGAAGGAGGTGATTGGGTGATAAAGGAGGTGATTGAGTGATAAAGGAGATGATTGGATGATGGAGGGGACTGTGATTAAGATACAATGTCAAATATCCTGTGCCAAACTATTCAAACTTTACAGAGGCCTCTCACTAAAGAAACCACAACCCTGCAACTTCACAAGGGCTTCACGTGGGTCATCAGCTCCATACCTTCCCTTACCAACATTGTGCTGAATTAAGACTGGTGTCTGGCATCCCAGCTCCACCAAGCTCATTATAAACCCACACACACACACTCCTCTTACCACACACAAACTGGCCTGAATTCCGCTGTCGTACACAAGGTTTCCAGAGGAACGGGACATTTGTGTGGTTCTAAGCATGGATGATGCACAGCAGATTAACTGTATCTGTCTTAAACACACACACACACACACACACACACACACACACACAGCAGATGAAGGATCTGTCTTAAATATCCTGTTTTTCATTTTTACTAGCTCTCTATACGCATGCACACACACACACACACACACACACACACACAGTATGTGTGTGTGTATATATATATATATATATATATATATATATATATATATATATGACACATAAGTATGTGTGTTTGTATATTGACCAAATATATCTTGCCCCCACACGAGCAGAATGGCACCAGAAACAAAGAAATCCTCCAGAATCCCCATTGCAGAGCTACAGGAAAACGGCATCACTGCGTCTCCAAAACCACCATTCAGCTAATTCACCAGGATGTCTTTATAATTCTGTCTGCCCAGCCATTCAGGAAGAACAGTACCAGTAATTGTCGCAAGGACTCGATATATTGGACCTGTATCAGGCCGTAACTGGACCAATATTAGTCTGTAACTGGACCTGCATCAGGCTTTAACTGGATCTGTATAACGCTGTAACTGGACCTGTATCAGGCTGTAACTGGACCAATATCAGGCTGTAACTGGACCTGTATCAGGCTGTAACTGGATCTGTATCAGGCTGTAACTGGACCAATATCAGGCTGTAACTGGACCTGTATCAGGCTGTAACTGGACCTATATCAGGCTGTAACTGGACCAATATCAGGCTGTAACTGGACCTGTATCAGGCTGTAACTGGACCTGTATCAGGCTGTAACTGGATCTGTATAAGGCTGTAACTGGACCTGCATCAGGCCGTAACTGATTGGACCTGTATCAGGCTGTAACTGGACCTGTATAAGGCTGTAACTAGACCTGTATCAGGCTGTAACTGGATCTGTATCAGGCTGTAACTGGACCTATATAAAGCTGTAACTGGACCTGTAAAGGACGTAACTGATTGGATCTGTATCAGGCCGTAACTGGACCTGTATCAGGCTGTAACTGGATCTGTATGCGGCTGTAACTGCACCAATATCAGGCCGTAACTAGACCTGTATCAGGCTGTAACTGGACCTATATAAAGCTGTAACTGGACCTGTAAAGGGCGTAACTGATTGGATCTGTATCAGGCCGTAACTGGACCTGTATCAGGCTGTAACTGGACCTGTATCAGGCCGTAAATCATTGGACCTGTATCAGGCCGTAACTAGACCTGTATCAGGCTGTAATTGGACCTATATAAAGCTGTAACTGGACCTGTAAAGGGCGTAACTGATTGGATCTGTATCAGGCTGTAACGACCTGTATCAGGCTGTAACTGGATCTGTGTGCGGCTGTAACTGGACCAATATCAGGATGTAACTGGACCTGTATCAGGCTGTAACTGGACCTGTATCAGGCTGTAACTGGACCTGTATCAGGCTTTAATAGGACCTGTATCAGGCTGTAACTGATTGGACCTGTATCAGGCTGTAACTGGACCTGTATCAGGCCGTAACTGAGTGGACCTGTATCTGGCCATAATTGGACCTGTATCAGGCTGTAACTGGATCTGTATAAGGCCATAACTGGACCTGTATCTGGCTGTAACTGATTGGAACTGTTGCATGAAGATGTTAAAAGATGAGCACTTGATCGTGACTGAGCTTGGTGAACTTTAGGTAGACTGAGCAAAGCGCTTCTGTAATTGTTGATATCTTAGTGACTGATGTGTGCAGTTAGTTGGCCGCTGTTCTCTCCGGCATCAGCACAGTGTGATGCGTGACTGTAATGTATGCGTGTGGGCACTTACTGCACACACCTGTCAGGTGATATTTCTAAATAAAGGTAAATGCGGGTCCTGAGAGAAGGATGGTGGGGTTGACCCCGCGGCTGCCTGACTAGATTACACAGCTGAGTAATTCCATTAAGGCAGAGCACCAGTCACCACTTCCACCTCCAGGCCCCTCATAATCATAACGGATGGCTGTGTTTCTGACACACGGCTGCCCCAACGCCCTCCTGTGAGGGAGAGAGGTGTGAGGAGACCAGCCTCGGGATACGACGCGTGTGCGAGAAGCGTCTCTCATTCTGTGTGTGGAGCCGGTATTTCTAAAACAAGCAAAATAATAGACTACAGCAGGTGTTTGTGCTCAGACGTGTTTACAGTTAGTAAAGCTGTGTGTGGTGTGTTTTGTTTATGGCAACACAGTATAGATATTTAATGCCTGGAGTAACATTAGACACAGCACCAGTGCATATGTACAGTAACTGGTGGCT
Organism: Brachyhypopomus gauderio; assembly: GCF_052324685.1. Classification (NCBI taxonomy): domain Eukaryota; kingdom Metazoa; phylum Chordata; class Actinopteri; order Gymnotiformes; family Hypopomidae; genus Brachyhypopomus; species Brachyhypopomus gauderio. Next base: position 52,421,685 of record NC_135211.1, read on the forward strand.
ATAGTATAAATGTAACATGGGGATGTGTGCTTTGTTGATTTGACTGAAAAGAAGTTAAAATGCAGACTGCCAGCTTCCTCAGGGCTATAATTTAAGGGCACATACCCACACAGGGAATTAAGGGCTCACACCCATATTAGGGTTAGTCTCTGCTCTTAGGGTTAGCCTCTGCTCTTATGATTAGCCTCTGCTCTTATGGTTAGCCTCTGCTCTTATGTTTAGCCTCTGCTCTTATGGTTAGCCTCTGCTCTTATGGTTAGCCTCTGCTCTTATGGTTAGCCTCTGCTCTTATGGTTAGCCTCTGCTCTTATGGTTAGTCTCTGCTCTTATGGTTAGTCTCTGCTCTTATGGTTAGCCTCTGCTCTTATGGTTAGCCTCTGCTCTTATGGTTAGTCTCTGCTCTTATGGTTAGCCTCTGCTCTTATGGTTAGTCTCTGCTCTTATGGTTAGTCTCTGCTCTTATGGTTAGCCTCTGCTCTTATGGTTAGCCTCTGCTCTTATGGTTAGTCTCTGCTCTTATGGTTAGTCTCTGCTCTTATGGTTAGTCTCTGCTCTTATGGTTAGCCTCTGCTCTTATGGTTAGTCTCTGCTCTTATGGTTAGTCTCTGCTCTTATGGTTAGCCTCTGCTCTTATGGTTAGTCTCTGCTCTTATGGTTAGTCTCTGCTCTTATGGTTAGCCTCTGCTCTTATGGTTAGTCTCTGCTCTTATGGTTAGTCTCTGCTCTTAGGGTTAGCCTCTGCTCTTTCCTCTCACCAGTCCAGCCCTCCTTATGCCAGTAATGCCATTATGTTTACCTGGCACCACTGTGTTAAACCAGTAATGCCATGATATAATGATGAGTAAACCAGTAGAGTAGAGACTCAATCTGTACTTTTCCCTCTCTACAAACATTGAAGTGCCGTCACAGATAATACACATTGTGTCTCTACTACACTCCTCTCTCTCCCAGAATTGACAATACATTTATTGAAAATAAAGTTTGATCTAATTAAGAATTAAAAGCTAGAATTAGGATTGTTGTGTTCTAAGTGTATGTTGGTCTGTTCATTCAGGTCTGTGAAGTGTTGCATTATCTTGCTATAAGTATTGTTCAGCAGGAAGACTATAGCTGGATGCCAAGACAGGCAAATAGGAATACAGACAGGCAGGCATGCAGGCAGACAGACAGACAGACAGACAGACATGTTGAGGTGCTGCAGCTGCCCTTAGTTCAGGTAACTAATGTTTGTGTCTCATCTGAATAATGTATGAATTCCAGCTTAAACTAACCCACATGCTAAGTTCTCCTCCTCACTGCTATATTAGAGTTGTGTTATTATTAAACAGTAAGCTCTCTCTGTGTGTGTGTGTGTGTGTGTGTGTGTGTGTGTGTGTGTGTGTGTGTGTGTGTGTGTGTGTGTGTGTGTGTGTGTGTGTGTACACATGCATCCTTTTTTCCTTTTCTTATATATTCATTCTGAGCTTTTGAGAGTAACTTTATCTGTTGTAAACAATCCATAAATCAGTTTTGGCATTTCTCTTTTTAGACCACTAGAGAGAGAGAGAGAGAGAGAGAGAGAGAGAGAGAGAGAGAGAGAGAGAGAGAGAGAGAGAGAGAGAGAGAGAGAGAGAGAGAGAGAGAGTGAAAGTGAGAGACTTTTACCACTTTAAATGTTAAAAAGTCTGCTCATCACATTGGCAACAGTTGTTAATTACAATTTATGCAAATAAAGCAATTTGAATTTGACACACAGAAAGCAACAGAGACAGTGACAGAGAGAGAGAGAGGGAGAGAGGGATAGAGAGAGAGAAATTCTTCTCTTTCTGCCAATGCCTGCTTTTAAATGTAAACTTGTATACTGTGGACATCATGAGTCTAAACATGCAGTGTAAAGATCAAGTTGTTTTCACGTCCTCAGTCCAAAATGACCCACCCACACAAGAAAACTATTATAAAATGAACCCAAACTGTATTCAAATCTAAACCTACTCCTAGAATAAATCTAACTCTATAATAAATCTAACCCTAACAATAATAAATCTAATTTACAATGTTTCATTCGTATTAACTAAATATACATTTACCAAAAAGAAACATCTAAATGCACATGAAGAGCTTAATCACTATTATAGTTAAATCATAATTCCTGAATAATTTAGTTCAGAGTCAGCTGTAAGTCCACATTATAGTGCAAAGAATTACACTACATTCACAAGGAGGAAACACTGAGAAATATTTGAGTAAATTCAGTGTTTTTGTTCTTATTCTGCACATGTAAATCTGAGAAAGTGAGATACCTTCAGATCTGGACCTGCTGCTCGGACCAGCAGAACCGGGCAGGCCCGCAGGTCCAGGGTCACCAGCCTCTCCCAGGGCTCTCCCCATGTGATGAACACCTGCATATCTACCTTTCAAGGATGTGCTCAATGGCAGGTATAATAAAGAGATGGAGGATTGTAAAGAGATTGGTGTCCTTGACATTGGTCATTAGTAATCTGAGGGGCTCTGCAGTCATTATACGGTGTCACTCTGACTTGATCAGCCAGAGGTGATGAAGACCAGTGAAGCTTGTTCTTTGACAAAAATGTCTGTCTGATCATGATCATGAAATAATGATGATCATGATTAATATGAAAAGCATTGTGTACTAAAGACATCAATATGCTGCTGTTTTAGCTGAGATATTGGCTATTTTTGCTGTTTATGACTTGTAAATAAATTGCCAGTTAAACAGTTAATGTAGCACATGTGTGTGTGCAAGCCCAGTATGTATTGTTCACCAGATCTTACTGAGTGGAGGACTCTAACTTCACACTCCGACTAAACGGAAGAATACTGTTGCAGCAGATCACTGTTTGTTTTCTGTAGATCCCACTGAATTCTGGAACACCACACCACACACAACGACAGGAACAGCGAGAGTTGATCCTCCTGGGCTGATCCTCCCAGGCTGATACTCCCGGGCTGATACTCCCGGGCTGATACTCCCGAGCTGATACTCCCTGGCTGATGCTCCCGGGCTGATACTCCCGAGCTGATCCTCCGGATTGATCCTCCCGGACTGATGCTCCAGGGCTGATCCTCCTGGGCTGATACTCCCGAGCTGATACTCCTGGGCTGATACTCCCGGGCTGATCCTCCCGGGCTGATCCTCTGGATTGATCCTCCTGGACTGATGCTCCCGGGCTGATCCTCCCGAGCTGATGCTCCCGGGCTGATCCTCCCGGGCTGATCCTCCCGAGCTGATCCTCCGGATTGATCCTCCCGACTGATGCTCCAGGGCTGATCCTCCTGGGCTGATCCTTTTGAAGAAAATGCTCAACTCATCAGTCCTGATCTCCTTTCACCCTGAAGCCCACGTTCTTCATTCCTGACCACACAGCCCACACGTTGTTCTGCTGAAGCCTGTTGGGCCTCTTTTTGCCTCCTTGATGTCCTTCAGCCTCACTTTCAGCTCTTTCTGTTCAGTCCTCAATAGGTTCCTCCTGTCCCTGTCCTCGTCCCCATCCTCGTCCCCATCCCAGTCCTCGTCCCCGTTCCTGTCCCCATCCCTCTTCCCATCCCTGTCTCCGTCCTTGAAGGTACTCTTCTTATTCAGTATCTCCTCTAAGTCACTGGTGGCCCAGGGCGTGTTACTGGGGAAGCACCACACTCTCTTGGTGGGTATTGTCCACACAGATGTTAATGTGCTCTGTGTACACCTGCAAAACCTCATCTTTCTCCTCCCAGACCTACCTTACTGAAACATCAACCCACGACTGATCAATCTAAACCCACTACACTACTGCCCAGCCGAAACATCATTATTAATGCACTCGAGTGAAATACTCCTACATTAAAAAAAAGTCATAGATCAGACAGTAAACAGTAACATTTACAAGCTCCATTTTATTACAGAAACAGGACAAACCCCAAAACATAATACCATAAACTCAGAAGTATACAAGCTCTGTACAATCTCTGTACCCAGACACCCAATGAACTTGTAACGTCTCATGAAGAAGTTCTTCACAGATCTGCTCACCCCACACACAAACTGGGAGTAAAAATATTTGTAAAAAAAAATCTTTTTTTTACAACGTACAAGAGACTGAAACAGACAACCAAACGGCTAAACACCCCCCTGAACCATCGCGCAGCTGAGCTCCGAGATGCTTCTCTGGGCTTCCTGGGCTCTGCACAACGCCAGCGTCTTCAAACCTGGTGCAGCTGGCAGACGCAACCTTGGTTCTGTTCTCGCTCAGAGCGTGAGCGTCTGTCTCCGCACCTCGTGAATAAACGCCGTTTCACGTCGACGAGTGCACTCCCCTGACGAGGGGGCGGTCTCTGTTCTGAGATGCCTGAACTACGCTGCAAACCGAAGAACTTCATTCGGAATATTAAGAGAGCTTTGAATGCTTCCTCAAAAGTGGAGGCAATCCCATGATGCAATGCATCATTTGAACATGGCAGATGGAAGTGCAGAAACAAGCGGCAAAGGAATTTTCATATGTATAATATTCTAATTGATCTTTCATATTTAGCATATTATGTTTTACCTGTCATAAATATGCACGATTAGCTTTTTGTTTGCAATTTAAGTTTCATCAGTAATGATTTTGTGTTTGCTACATTATGGGATTAGCATGATACTATATTTGATTAGCCTCGGTTAATAGCAGGATAGCTAATAAACCTTTGAGCTTGGTGAGCAGTGCTGTCTAACACGTTGGTCTCAAATGTTAGGTGTTACAACTGAGCACACCCCCAGACCAGGAGATGATCCCAGGACAGATGACACGTGTCTGGATCCTGCAGTGAGGAGACAGCAGTTTGGGTTCTGGTAATGTGAGAGAGAGGTTACTGTGTTCTTGGGAATTATCCAGTAATGTGTTGAGAGATGTCAGCCAGACTCTTTCGTAAGCTCCTGACTGTCTATTACCAGTTCTCTGCTACTCAGTGAAATAGTGAAATAGTGGGTATTCCCACTCACTATATACTCACTATATTCCTGTTGGTGTGATGTACAGAGTGACATTGTGACCTTGTATACCGTGTGTGTATATATATATATATATATATACACACACACACACACACACACACACACACACACACACACACACACACACACACACACACACACACACCACACACTCACAATAAGTGAGGACACCTTTCGGTAAATATATTATGTCTTTTCATTGGACAACACTATAGAGATGAAACTTGGATATAACATGGTAAATGTACCCAAAAAGTGAGTACACCTTACAGTGAACGTGTACAATAGTGTTCACTGTGAGGTGTACTCACTTTTGTTTCCAGCTATTTGGACATTACCGGCTGTGTGTTGAACTCGTTTCAGAGGAGCGTAAATCTATACTGCTATACAAGCTGAGCACTCACTACTCCAAGTTATTTTCGAGTTTCATTTCTACAATGCTGCCCCATGAAGACATAATAAAATATTTACAAAGAAGTGAGGTGTGTTCTCGTTTTTATAAGATACTGTGTATAACAGAAGCCATGAACGAAAGCCATGAACAGGTTATTTTGTGAAGTACCTCATGTCATTCTCTCTCTTTTATTTCTCATTCTCTCTCACTGTACAGAAACAAGCGTACCAGTTTTCTCTCATGAGCAGACCTATTCAGAATCAGTCAGATTTATTGTATTCATGCATTTAAATGGTGGTGAGAGAGAGAAAGAGAGAGAGAGAGAGAGAGAGAGAGAGAGAGAGAGAGAGAGAGAGAGAGAGAGAGAGAACTTTATGAACTCAGGAACGGACTCAAATAATGCTCGTCTGTGTCTTACATCGCATAGCTTGCATGAGACTAACACCAACTACACGAGACAAGAGAGTTCCGCCGTTGCCCGGACACCAAGTGTGATGGTGATGGTAATAGAAGAGTATTGCTGGCCCTTCGGCCCCAGAAGGGCCATGTTGTCTGTAATCAGATCTGCAGAACCGGTCCTGTTGCAGTGAATGGAGTCACCCCACTGTAAATCAGGCTCGTTTTATTGTGCTGATAAAGATGAGAGAGACTCCTGCTGTGGAAAAGCTGCTCTGTGGTCAGAGCTGGGAGCTGTGTACGAGGGTGTACACACACACACACACACACACACACACACACACACACGCAAACACACACACACACACACACAAACACACACACACACACACACACGCACGCAAACACACAAACACAGACAGACACACACACACACGCAAACACACAAACACACACACGCACACACATACACACACACACACACACACACACACACACACACACACACACTGGGTGAGCAGGGACAACAGACCCCAGAGGATCACATTTGTGATGTGTGTTTTTCAGCCTCTTGGGGACAGAGCTCCATGAGACAGTCAGTGATGGACAGAAGAGCTGTCCCACCCCTTGCGATGCCCCGCCCTTCATGATGCCCTGCCCTTCACGATGCCCCGCCCCTCACGATGCCCCACCCCTCACGGGCTGCACAGAGAGAAAATTGCCCTCATCCTCTCTGTGAGCAGAGGCAACATGCAGTGAGATTATGGTCTAATGAGAATCTCCAGGTGGATCTCACCATGTCTGTGATGGTGCTGGTCCAATCTCGTGAAGTGCTGCATTCCTAATGGTACAGTCATGCAGGGATTTCTGAGATGGTGTGTTGGTGTTGGTATTCAAATAACATTACAGTATCATTAAAAATACTTAATGGAGCAGAAAGAGTTGAACGGATGATAGAAGGAACACTATAGAATCCAGGGTGAGAGAGAGAGAGAGAGAGAGAGAGAGATAACAAATGAATAGAGACACAGATAATAGAGAATGAGAGAACAAAGGGAGAGATGAGAAGAGGGATGGAGAGATACAGAGTGTAGAGAGAGAATCAAACAGAAGGAGGTAGAATGAGAGAATAAAAATAGATTGAGTGATAGAGGGATGAGAGAGAGGAGAAAGAGAGAGAAGCAGGAGTGAGACAGGAAATTGAATGAGTTGGAGGGATAGAAAATGAGGAGGGAGTGAGGATCAGAGAGAGAGAGAATGAGACAGAGGGAGATACATGGCAGGTGCGTTAGGATAAACAGCTCAAGCTGTGAGATAGGTCAGAAGAGCAAATGAATGAAGAGTGAAAGTCTCGTTGCTGATCCCCAGTGTGCCCAATCACAAGCGGATGGTCAGGCTGTGAGAGGGGGGTGTGAAGGTGGCTGCCAACATCTCACCCTTCATCTCACCCCCCGTCTCACCCTGGAGTAAATGAACTCTATTCTGGAATGGCCGAATCTCTGCCGATGAACCACGTTCTTTTAACAGTGGTACGATGGTGCTGCACAAGGTGATTGAGGAGTGAACATGATATTTATACTGATTTATGACTTAAATTGAGCCTTAATGTGACGACAAGCAAACTGTCGATGTGTTCTCTCTGCTGACTCAGAGGGCCCCTATCAGGACACAGGCAGTGCAGAAAAGATTGTGTGTGTGTGTGTGTGCATATATATATGCAGGGCTTTAATATATATCATTTTTATATTATATACATATACTGACACAGCACAGAGAGAGTATATCTGTTGAACAGAGGAATATTAGTATAGAGTGAGTATATTTGTTGAACAGAGGAATATTAATACAGAACATGATGTATAATCAGTGTCTTCTGCTCATGTGCTCAGCTTTATGCTGTTCTGTGTGTGTGTGTGTGTGTGTGTGTGTGTGAGAGAGAGAGAGAGAGAGAGAGAGAATATACATTCATACACACACAAGCCCAGTCACACAGTAATCCAGATTCCAATAGTTATTATCACACACACACGCTCCATTTGCTGTGAGGTGGTGGAGTGTGTAAATGTCTCGAGCTGCTAGGTGATGAGTAGAGGACAGCTAGGGACAGGTGCTGACTTTGATTAAAGACCTCACATACACAGGTAAAGACCTCTCACACACGGTTAAAGACCTCACACAATTAAAGACCTCAGACACACGGTTAAAGACCTCACACACAGTTAAAGACCTCACACAATTCAAGACCTCACACACATACTTTTAAAGATCTGATTTGTACACACACCTCTCACACAAACATGATTAAAGACCTCACTCACACACAATTAAAGACCTCACACATCCTCAGCTACTCACCCACACACACAATTAAATGATATGCACACACATAATTAAAAACACATAATCAACCACTCACTCACACACGATTAAACACCTCAACTACACACACACTGTCACACCACACACAATTAAAGACCTAAACCACTCACACACATGCACATATGCACGCATGATTAAAGACCTCAATACACTCACACTCGATTAAAGACCTCACATTCACACACACAAGTACACACTCACCCGCACACACAAACCCACACTCACAAAAGACCTCAGTCACATACACACACTCACACTCGATTAAAGACCTCAGTCACATACACACACTCACACTCACACTCGATTAAAGACCTCAGTCACATACACACACTCACACTCGATTAAAGACCTGTCACATACACACACACACTCACACTCGATTAAAGACCTCAGTCACATACACACACACACTCACACTCGATTAAAGACCTCAGTCACATACACACACGCACTCACACTTGATTAAAGACCTCAGTCACATACACACACGCACTCACACTCCCACTCGATTAAAGACCTCAGTCACTAATCCACACACAAACACACCCTCACACTTATACATGATTAAATACCTCAGTCAAACACAAACACGCTCCCTTAACCACACCCAGCACGGGACACTGCGCGAACGCACGTTAAATAGACGAACCACATAAGCCCCGAGTGATTACGAGACGAGCCACAGGTGAGACCAATATACACTCAGACACAACCGCACCCACGGAGATACACAGACGCAGATGACATGACATAGACAACGTAAACACGCCCAAAACGGAGGAGTCCGGTTAGAGCCGGAGTGGCTAATCGGGAGATTCGGGAGGATTCCCGATGGCCGGCTCATGTCAATCTCTAGTTTGGGCCGATTGGGATGGAAAAATAATTTTGGGCCGGATTTGCGCATGAAACTACCGGGCTGAAAAAGTGGCCCACTCCGGCCCTGAGTCCGGGGCTGTAACGTGACAGATTTCTGATGTATTTGTTACAGAAATATCAGAACATTATACTGTTACACCTTCTGTTGTGGCTTTTAAATGTGATGTTGTTAGAAATATAGCCAGCCCTGGTCTGGATATCTTTTCATTAGTGCCAAAACTCCAGAGCCTGAAATATAGCCAGCCATTGATTTAGTAATGGTATTCAAAACAGCCCTAATTTACACACACACACACACACACACACACACACACACACACACACACACACACACACACACACACACACACACACACACACACACACATACCTTGCTCACTTAGTTAGAAATGTACTAAGAGATGCATGTGCATAGATAGGTGTGTGAGTGTGTGTGTGTGTGTGTGTGTGTGTGTGTGTGTGTGTGTGTGTGTGTCTGTGTGTGTTGGGACTAATGAATCCTGTGATCAGTCATTAGCAGAATGTTTAATTATATGTCCAAACATATACATGACCTTTTGGGAAAGACAGTTTTGTTGATGAATCACCATATCACTTGTGAGTGTACTCAAGAGACACACCTCTGTTATATAAACATAACCACTTACTCTCTCTCTCTCTCTCTCTCTCTCTCTCTCTCTCTCTCTCACTTCCTTTCATTTTAAATGAAACTTTTCTGTTCTATAATTTCAGTAGCTTTCTTTTTGTTTGTTGATTAGTGTGGGTCGAATTCTCAGGGGAAGAGCACGGTAGTCCTGAGTTTGTCTGCTGGCTACATTCATGTTAGTGTGTAAGTGTGTGTGGAGCTTCAGGACTAGTTGAACATGTGTTTCAGTGTTCATCTCCTGTCTGTTTATGCCTTTGAAACAGTATGAGTTGGGGTTACTGTTTATGAGCTGATTTCACAAACTGATGGCCCCCAGACTGCACTGCCGTACAGTATAATGCAATGGGTTTTATAATGAATTGGATTTTCTATTTTTTTGCCAGGTTCTAATGATATCTCAAATTGAATGGTTCTTTGAGCCAGGTTCTAATTGGTAACTCAAATTGAATGGTTCTTTGAGCCAGGTTCTAATTGGTAACTCAAATTGAATGGTTCTTTGAGCCAGGTCCTAACTGGTAACTGTATTTGAATGGTTCTTTGTGTCAGGTCCTAATTAGTAACTCAAATTGAATGGTTCTTTCATCCAGGTCCTAATTGGTAACTCAAATTGAATGGTTCTTTGAGCCAGGTTCTAATTGGTAACTCAAATTGAATGGTTCTTTGAGCCAGGTTCTAATTGGTAACTCAAATTGAATGATTCTTTGAGCCAGGTCTTAATTGGTAACTCAAATGGAATGGTCCTTTTAATAGCAGTCAAGGCCTTAAAATGACCATATGAGCTGTGTTCCAACCTGAGCTGTGTTGCTGGATTTGTTTGTTACTATGGTGATTTGGATTAACTTCCCTGGTACATTTTGTCTGGAATGTTGGTATTTGGGCGGTTGAAGGGTTAGTGGTCAGGACCCCGGTGTGACTGAGCAAGTGTGTTAGTGGTCAGGACCCAGGTGTGACTGAGCAGGTGTGTTAGTGGTCAGGACCCAGGTGTGACTGAGCAGGTGTGTTAGTGGTCAGGACCCAGGTGTGACTGAGCAGGTGTGTTAGTGGTCAGGACCCAGGTGTGACTGAGCAGGTGTGTTAGTGGTCAGGACCCAGGTGTTTTTGAGCAGGTGGTTAGAGGTCAGGACCCAGGTGTGTCTGAGCAGGTGTGTTAGTGGTCAGGACCCAGGTGTGACTGAGCAGGTGTGTTAGTGGTCAGGACCCAGGTGTGACTGAGCAGGTGTGTTAGTGGTCAGGACCCAGGTGTTTTTGAGCAGGTGGTTAGAGGTCAGGACCCAGGTGTGTCTGAGCAGGTGTGTTAGTGGTCAGGACCCAGGTGTGACTGAGCAGGTGTGTTAGTGGTCAGGACCCAGGTGTGACTGAGCAGGTGTGTTAGTGGTCAGGACCCAGGTGTGACTGAGCAGGTGTGTTAGTGGTCAGGACCCAGGTGTTTTTGAGCAGGTGGTTAGAGGTCAGGACCCAGGTGTGTCTGAGCAGGTGTGTTAGTGGTCAGGACCCAGGTGTGTCTGAGCAGGTGTGTTAGTGGTCAGGACCCAGGTGTGACTGAGCAGGTGGTTAGAAGTCAGGACCCAGGTGTGACTGAGCAGGTGTGTTAGTGGTCAGGACCCAGGTGTGACTGAGCAGGTGTGTTAGTGGTCAGGACCCAGGTGTGACTGAGCAGGTGTGTTAGTGGTCAGGACCCAGGTGTTTTTGAGCAGGTGGTTAGAGGTCAGGACCCAGTTGTGTCTGAGCAGGTGTGTTAGTGGTCAGGACCCAGGTGTGTCTGAGCAGGTGTGTTAGTGGTCAGGACCCAGGTGTGACTGAGCAGGTGTGTTAGTGGTCAGGACCCAGGTGTGACTGAGCAGGTGTGTTAGTGGTCAGGACCCAGGTGTTTTTGAGCAGGTGGTTAGAGGTCAGGACCCAGGTGTGTCTGAGCAGGTGTGTTAGTGGTCAGGACCCAGGTGTGACTGAGCAGGTGTGTTAGTGGTCAGGACCCAGGTGTTTTTGAGCAGGTGTGTTAGTGGTCTGGACCCAGGTGTTTTTGAGCAGGTGGTTAGAGGTCAGGACCCAGGTGTGTCTGAGCAGGTGTGTTAGTGGTCAGGACCCAGGTGTGACTGAGCAGGTGTGTTAGTGGTCAGGACCCAGGTGTGACTGAGCAGGTGTGTTAGTGGTCAGGACCCAGGTGTGACTGAGCAGGTGTGTTAGTGGTCAGGACCCAGGTGTTTTTGAGCAGGTGGTTAGAGGTCAGGACCCAGGTGTGTCTGAGCAGGTGTGTTAGTGGTCAGGACCCAGGTGTGTCTGAGCAGGTGTGTTAGTAGTCAGGACCCAGGTGTGTCTGAGCAGGTGTGTTAGTGGTCAGGACCCAGGTGTGTCTGAGCAGGTGTGTTAGTGGTCAGGACCCAGGTGTGACTGAGCAGGTGTGTTAGTGGTCAGGACCCAGGTGTGTCTGAGCAGGTGTGTTAGTGGTCAGGACCCAGGTGTGACTGAGCAGGTGCACTGTGTGTAGATTCTGCTGGAAGCAAAAGAACCAGATCATCAGCAATGTAATAATGAACTAGTGTAAAGTAAGGCCAAGGGAGACAGGATGAGTGATGTAGCTGATTGGCTGATACTGATGTGGAAGAGGGTGGAGACTGGAGGAGTGATGGAGCTGATTGGCTGATACAGGTTTGGGATGTGTAGTAATGGTGTTCAGATGGTTTGGGATATGTAGTAATTGTGTTCAGGTGGTTTGGGATATGTAGTAATTGTGTTCAGGTGGTTTGGGGTATGTAGTAATGGTGTTCAGATGGTTTCAGATGTGTAGTAATGGTGTTCAGGTGGTTTGGGATGTGTAGTAATGGTGTTCAGATGGTTTGGGATATGTAGTAATTGTGTTCAGATGGTTTGGTATATGTAGTAATGGTGTTCAGATGGTTTCAGATGTGTAGTAATGGTGTTCAGGTGGTTTGGGATATGTGGTAATGGTGTTCAGATGGTTTCAGATGTGTAATCATGGTGTTCAGATGGTTTGGGATATGTAGTAATGGTGTTCAGATGGTTTGGGGTATGTAGTAATGGTGTTCATGTGGTTTGGGATGTGTAGTAATGGTGTTCAGGTGGTTTGGGATGTGTAGTAATTGTGTTCAGGTGGTTTGGGATATGTAGTAATTGTGTTCAGGTGGTTTGGGATATGTAGTAATGGTGTTCAGATGGTTTGGGATGTGTAGTAATGGTGTTCAGATGGTTTGGGATATGTAGTAATGGTGTTCAGGTGGTTTGGGATGTGTAGTAATTGTGTTCAGGTGGTTTGGGATGTGTAGTAATGGTGTTCAGGTGGTTAGGGATGTGTAGTAATTGTGTTTGGATGGTTAGGGATGTGTAGTAATGGTGTTCAGATGGTTTGGGATGTGAAGTAATGGTGTTCAGGTGGTTTGGGATGTGTAGTAATGGTGTTCAGGTGGTTTGGGATATGTAGTAATGGTGTTCAGATGGTTTGAGATGTGTAGTAATGGTGAACTGGTCTCAAGTTTTCTTCTTTGCTGTTTTGATTCCATTTACAACTCTCTATAATTGCATGAGATTACAGGGCAGAAGGTGTGTATTAACTGTATTAACAGTCTGTGTTCTGTAAAGGTACACGGTGATTAGACTGTGGTCTGACAGTGGAGTCAGGGGCTTAACTGTGAACACTTTGAAGGAGAATGGCTCTATATCTGTGTGTGAGGGGCATGAGGGTGTGTGTGTGTGTGTGTGTGTGTGTGAATGTGCGTGTATATATGTGTGTGTGTGTGTGTGTGTGTGTGTGTATATATGTGTGTGTGTGTGTGTGTGCGTGTGCGATGACTGTCTTTTGACTTCTCATCTGCTGAGAGAAATGGAATCTGTGTTGGCTACAAGTTAAGAGGCAGTAATGGTCTTGAAGTGGTCTTGTGTGATTGAGCAGAACCAGAGGAAGACAGAGGAGACCGTCAAAAAACACCGCACTGCCTGCCTCCACACTCTGATAGCTGCAGACCTTCTACCTGCAGACAGGGGGCGCCCTAGAGCAGAGCAGTGCTGGGATGGACAGGCGAACCTCCACTGCTTCTGCACATGCTCAGTAAAGGTGTTGGGGTTGCACGCTAGTGAGGTGTGGTAGGGGACGGACATTCACGACACATCCACCGTTGTGCCGTCAAATTGAATTCGTTATTTCGTTTAATAATCTATCAGCTTCCTAACAGTTGACTGTAATTCATTAAATCATTTGGTTGTACTGACATTATTCATTGTTTACATTAAGCATCGTGCAGTAACATGCTGTTGTCATTATGGCTGGTGTGTACCGCTTGTCCCATTGGCTTATTGCCTGGAAGAGTGGCCCAACTTTTAGTTTGTCTTTTGATCTCCAGTTATCTTTCTGCCTACATTTCCCATCTGCCTCACTGCACTGATGAATCTGCATCCAGAAAAACAGACCAATGGCAAAAGAGAATGTCAAGTACATTTTGAATTCAAATGAGTATGTGTCTGTGTGTGTTGTGTGTGTGTTGTGAGTGTTGTATGTGTGTGTGTTGTGAGTGTTGTGTGTGCGTGTGTTTGTGTGTGTGTGTGTGTGTGTGTGTGTGTGCCTATTTAATTACCTACTAATGATGCCAACAGCCAGATGCACTGACTCATCTGTACTAGTAGGATGGTGCAGGATGGAGGTTGTGTAGGATGGAGGTGGTGTAGGATGAAGGTGGTGCAGGATGAAGGTGGTGTAGGATGGAGGTGGTGCAGGATGGAGGTGGTGCAGGATGGAGGTTGTGTAGGATGGAGGTTGTGTAGGATGGAGGTGGTGTAGGATGAAGGTGGTGCAGGATGAAGGTGGTGTAGGATGGAGGTGGTGTAGGATGAGGGATGGTGTATGATGAAGGTGGTGTATGATGAAGGTGGTGTAGGATGGAGGTGGTGTAGGATGGAGGTGGTGCAGCATGGAGGTGGTGCATGATGAGGTGGTGTATGATGAGGTGGTGTATGATGGAGGTGGTGCATGATGAGGTGGTGTATGATGGAGGTGGTGTATGATGGAGGTGGTGTAGGATGGAGGTGGTGCAGCATGGAGGTGGTGCAGCATGGAGGTGGTGTATGATGAGGTGGTGTATGATGAGGTGGTGTATGATGGAGGTGGTGCATGATGAGGTGGTGTATGATGGAGGTGGTGTATGATGGAGGTGGTGTAGGATGGAGGTGGTGCAGCATGGAGGTGGTGCATGATGAGGTGGTGCATGATGAGGTGGTGTATGATGAGGTGGTGTATGATGGAGGTGGTGTATGATGGAGGTGGTGTAGGATGGAGGTGGTGTGTGATAGAGGTGGTGTGTGATGGAGGTGGTGTATGATGGAGGTGGTGTGTGATGGAGGTGGTGCAGGATGAGGTGGTGTATGATGGAGGTGGTGTTGATGTGTTTGGGTGAAGATCACTGAGCCCTCAAACGTTTGAAATGTTCATTTACTTCAGGTGTGTACGTGTCTGCAGATATCTGACATTTGTAGTGAAAGTGTTCATTTATCAGCACTCTCACATTTACACACACACACACACACACACACACACACACACACACACACACACACACACACACACACACACACACACACACACACACACACACACACACAGGACCTGAGTCTCCTTATCTCCTGCTGAACCTTAATTAACAGCAAGACCAAGTAATTACTGGCCAATATCCCTTGTCTCTGAAACACAAAGGCTTCTCCACCCGCCCTCCCAGACGCCCGCCGCACGCCACCGAGGGTCCGCCCAGTGCCAACGCACAACGGCCGCCGCAAAACGCTCGTCTGTCTCGTAATTGCTTCGTTCCTCCTGAGAGGAGCCCTGAAGCTGACAGGCTTTCTGGACCTGATGCTGGATTTCTGTTCTGCCAACAGAAGAGCCAAACGGAACGCTGTGATCCTGACCCACCTTCTGTCTCGCTAAGCTAGGGCCTGCCGCTCTCCTGCTCCACAGTGCGGTGTTTGTCCCGCTGGTGGGCCTCAGTGTGCTGTCCTCTGGTTCTGGTTCTAACTGACGAAGGTCTGTGATCTTCCTGCGATTTGTCTTCTCAGTGCTAATGAAAGGTGTGCGAGTCAAAGCAATTATATCTGCAAGATAAATTTGTAAAATAATCCACTGGCGTGTATGGACACTGCTGAACGCTCAGTACTGCTGAACGCTCAGTACTGCTGAACGCTCAGTACTTCTGAATACATCATTTTTTCAGTTTTTTTCAACAATTTCCACATTGTTTCCCCTACTTGGTTGTAGTTCTTGCATGGTTTCCACTGTGTGTTTGTGTGTGTTTGTGTGTGTGTGTGTGTGTGTGTGTGTGTGTGTGTGTGTGTGTGTGTGTGTGTTTGTTTGTGTGTGTGTGTGTGTGTGTGTGTGTGTGTGTGTGTGGTAGGTAAACACTTCCAGTGACTTCCATAAATGTTAAGCAGCGGTTTTGTCTTTCCGCTCACAGGTGATGGGTCTGGCACACATGAGCTGCAGCAGGTTTGTCAAAACAGGACAGTAATCAGATGTTAATCAGAACAGAGGAGGTTCCTGTCAGGACAGTAATCAGATGTTAATCAGAACAGAGGAGGTTCCTGGCAGGACAGTAATCAGACATTAATCAGAACAGAGGAGGTTCCTGGCAGGACAGTAATCAGACATTAATCAGAACAGAGGATTTTCCTGGCAGGACAGTAATCAGATGTTAATCAGAACAGAGGAGGTTCCTGGCAGGACAGTAATCAGATGTTAATCAGAACAAAGGAGGGGCCTGGCAGGACAGTAATCAGATGTTAATCAGAACAGAGGAGGTTCCTGGCAGGACAGTAATCAGACATTAATCAGAACAGAGGAGGTTCCTGGCAGGACAGTAATCAGACGTTAATCAGAACAGAGGAGGTTCCTGTCAGGACAGTAATCAGACGTTAATCAGAACAGAGGAGGTTCCTGGCAGGACAGTAATCAGACATTAATCAGAACAGAGGATGTTCCTGGCAGGACAGTAATCAGATGTTAATCAGAACAGAGGAGGTTCCTGGCAGGACAGGAATCAGATGTTAATCAGAACAGAGGAGGTTCCTGGCAGGACAGTAATCAGACATTAATCAGAACAGAGGAGGTTCCTGGCAGGACAGTAATCAGATGTTAATCAGAACAGAGGAGGTTCCTGGCAGGACAGTAATCAGATGTTAATCAGAACAGAGGAGGTTCCTGGCAGGACAGTAATCAGACGTTAATCAGAACAGAGGAGGTTCCTGGCAGGACAGTAATCAGACATTAATCAGAACAGAGGATGTTCCTGGCAGGACAGTAATCAGACGTTAATCAGAACAGAGGAGGTTCCTGGCAGGACAGTAATCAGACATTAATCAGAACAGAGGAGGTTCCTGGCAGGACAGTAATCAGACGTTAATCAGAACAGAGGAGGTTCCTGGCAGGACAGTAATCAGACGTTAATCAGAACAGAGGATGTTCCTGGCAGGACAGTAATCAGATGTTAATCAGAACAGAGGAGGTTCCTGTCAGGACAGTAATCAGATATTAATCAGAACAGAGGAGTTTCCTGGCAGGACAGTAATCAGACATTATTCAGAACAGAGGAGGTTCCTGGCAGGACAGTAATCAGACATTAATCAGAACAGAGGATTTTCCTGGCAGGACAGTAATCAGATGTTAATCAGAACAGAGGATGTTCCTGGCAGGACAGTAATCAGATGTTAATCAGAACAGAGGAGGGGCCTGGCAGGACAGTAATCAGATGTTAATCAGAACAGAGGAGGTTCCTGGCAGGACAGTAATCAGACGTTAATCAGAACAGAGGAGGTTCCTGGCAGGACAGTAATCAGACATTAATCAGAACAGAGGAGGTTCCTGGCAGGACAGTAATCAGACGTTAATCAGAACAGAGGAGGTTCCTGTCAGGACAGTAATCAGACATTAATCAGAACAGAGGAGGTTCCTGGCAGGACAGTAATCAGACATTAATCAGAACAGATGATGTTCCTGGCAGGACAGTAATCAGATGTTAATCAGAACAGAGGAGGTTCCTGGCAGGACAGTAATCAGATATTAATCAGAACAGAGGAGGTTCCTGGCAGGACAGTAATCAGACATTAATCAGAACAGAGGAGGTTCCTGGCAGGACAGTAATCAGATGTTAATCAGAACAGAGGAGGTTCCTGGCAGGACAGTAATCAGACGTTAATCAGAACAGAGGAGGTTCCTGGCAGGACAGTAATCAGACATTAATCAGAACAGAGGAGGTTCCTGGCAGGACAGTAATCAGACGTTAATCAGAACAGAGGAGGTTCCTGGCAGGACAGTAATCAGACATTAATCAGAACAGAGGATGTTCCTGGCAGGACAGTAATCAGATGTTAATCAGAACAGAGGAGGTTCCTGTCAGGACAGTAATCAGATGTTAATCAGAACAGAGGAGGTTCCTGGCAGGACAGTAATCAGACATTAATCAGAACAGAGGAGGTTCCTGGCAGGACAGTAATCAGACATTAATCAGAACAGAGGATTTTCCTGGCAGGACAGTAATCAGATGTTAATCAGAACAGAGGAGGTTCCTGGCAGGACAGTAATCAGATGTTAATCAGAACAGAGGAGGGGCCTGGCAGGACAGTAATCAGATGTTAATCAGAACAGAGGAGGTTCCTGGCAGGACAGTAATCAGACGTTAATCAGAACAGAGGAGGGGCCTGTCAGGACAGTAATCAGACATTAATTAGAACAGAGGAGGGGCCAGGCAGGATTGGTGTCACGTGACGTGACGTGATGTGGCATGATGAGGAGGGTGATATTCACCTCACGTGAAGGACCTTTTTGTGGACACGTTTAGCTGTTGAGTTATGTTGAGCTGCAGAATCTAGAATCACTAACTTTTACTGATTAATTATTAGTTCTGCTTTTTTTATTGGAAGTCTGACCTTTGAACCATGGGTCACCTCCAGGTCACCCCACTCTGCAGGGTTGACATTTCCCATCTCAAAGGAATGAATTTGCATTGTTCTAGTTGGACTCATAGTGTCATTTGTGCACCGGTACTGGAGAGGTCACCTGCGTGGCTTGCGTTCTGTGTCTGTATGTGTGTGCATGTGTGTTTCTGGAGGGGAATGTGTGCATACGTGTTTGAACATGTGCCTGCAAAACTGCATGTTAGCTTCTGTGTGTAAGTGTGTGTGCATGTGTATGTCTGCATATGTTTGTATATGTATCTTTGCATGTGTGTTTGCATGTGTGTTTTCTGCAGTATGTATGTATGTCTGTATGTATGTATGTGTGCATGCATGAGTTTGTGCTCCTGTGTGTGTGTGTGTGTGTGTGTGTGTGTGTGTGTGTGTGTGTGTGTGTGTGTGTGTGTGTGTGTGTGTCTGTGTGTGTGTGTTGTGTTGGTGACCAGCATTAAGTTGAAGGCTTACTGTGTGATGAAACAGAGAGAAAAACAGAGACAGAGGGATGATAGAAGACAGATCTTTCTAACACACACACACAGACACACACACACACACACACACACACACACACACACACACACACACACACACACACACACACACACACACACACACACACACACACACACACACACACACACACAGTATGGAGGCACTGGGTCATACACACACCCACTTCACTGCTCCTGCTAATGTGGATAGCTCTAAGACATTTGGTTCCTGACCTGAACTTCCCTAAACACGACCTGCCCTCCCCACACAAACACTGACCTACACGCACACACACACATACACACACACACACACACACACACACACACACACATACATACACTGACCTGCCCTCCACCCACACACAGTGACCTACACAAACACACACACACACACACACACACATGCATACACAAAGCTGGGTCAAGAGACCCTGAACCTTCAGTATAGATGGAGGCTTCACATGTAAATTACCATCTGTGAACTGCTTAAAAGACCCTGAATAAGGTAGCGTCTTTCTCCCTCTCCTTCTCTCTCTCTCCCTCTCTCCATTTCTCTCTCCCTCTCTCTTCTCTCTCTCCTTCCCTCTCTTCATCTCTCTCTCCCTCTCTCTTCTCTCTCTCCTTCCCTCTCTTCATCTCTCTCTCCCTCTCTCTCTCCCTCCCTCTCTGTCTCCATCTCTCTCTCCTTCTCTCTCTCTCTCCCTCTCGCTCTCTCTCTGTCTCACTCATTCTCTTTCACTCCCTTTCTCTCTCTCTCTCACTCTCTCTTTTATTTGTCTTTTTCCTTTGTGTATCTATTTGTGTGTGCATGTTTCACCATATGATTGAGCTGTGTTTGTTTTACTGCTTTTGAAAGGAGTGGTTTGTGATTAGTGGAGACCTGACTGTTCAAAACACAAACGAAGTGACATGCCAACGACAACCTCTCACTGCAGATAGATCTCCGATAACAAGACTTCTGCAGTGTATCCTGTGTTAATCAGTATCACCATATTGACCCCTGCAGTGTTCTTATGGCAGAGGAATGTAGTATGCAGATAAGACCTGTGAGTCTGCACAGTCTCCCCCTGTGTGTTGGGATCTTCCTGAGTGTAAGGGCGTACTCACACTAGGCACGGTTTGCTCGTTCCGTGCTGGGGCCCGGTTATCCCCCCTCCCCACTCCCCCTCTGGCCTGCACTCACACTGGCTTCAGCAACCCGGCCCGAGCACGCTTACGTCATCACAACGCCGCTTTATTTGGAACAAAAGCGCGCTCGCACAACACTATGGAGTTCACGATTCTCTTTTTAGTGTATTTTTGGAGTCGTTTTGGGAGTGCAGAAACACGGTGCAATCACAGATTTATCGATAATTTAACACAACGATTGTCTGCTAATCGCTTTGCCGCTATGACTGTTTAACGTGAGCATCGCATCACCGACGTCATGTTTGAGTTCCAGCGAAATGAACCAATCAGACGAGGCACCAAGCGGGCCCGGGCACGGATAGCGCTCACACTAGAAGCGAACCGTGCCCGAGTCCACATGAATCGTGCCCTGGCCCACCTCTTCAAGCGGGCCCGAGCACGGTTAACTGATCCGGGCCCGGGCACGGTTGGAGCGCTCACACTAGCCAAACGAACCGTGCTTCGGCAGGCAACCGTGCCCGGGCCCGGATCACAGAGCCTAGTGTGAGTACGCCCTAAGACTGCTGTATCTCTCAGCGTTTACACCAATGACTGTGAGATCCAAACAGAAAATTAGGGGTCCTGACTGCATTTTTATTATATTGACAAACATTTTTGAATATGTAGCATCCTAATCGGTGTAGTGGGCATGACTATGACCTTGCCGGCTGAGCGGATGAAGAGACACCTGCCTTGTCCTGTCGATCCCAATGCGTCTGAAGCATTAGTCTGGTCATTAAGGATCTGACGCTGTGTGTGAGGGGAGAGACACTTGGTACAGTTCCACCCTAGTGGCTATTCACCCACTGTGAATATGTGACAGGCGTGGGCAGTCAGAGCTGATTGGTGTGGGCTGTTAGAGACCAGAGCTGATTGGTGTGTGCTGTTAGAGAACAGAGCTGATTGGTGTGTGCTGTTAGAGAGCAGAGCTGATTGGTGTGTGCTGTTAGAGACCAGAGCTGATTGGTGTGTGCTGTTAGAGAGCAGAGCTGATTGGTGTGTGCAGTTAGAGAGCAGAGCTGATTGGTGTGTGCTGTTAGAGAGCAGAGCTGATTGTTGTGTGCTGTTAGAGAGCAGAGCTGATTGTTGTGTGCTGTTAGAGAGCAGAGCTGATTGGTGTGTGCTGTTAGAGAGCAGAGCTGATTGGTGTGTGCTGTTAAAGACCAGAGCTGATTGGTGTGTGCTGTTAGAGAGCAGAGCTGATTGGTGTGTGCTGTTAGAGAGCAGAGCTGATTGGTGTGTGCTGTTAGAGAACACAGCTGATTGGTGTGTGCTGTTAGAGAGCAGAGCTGATTGGTGTGTGCTGTTAGAGAACACAGCTGATTGGTGTGTGCTGTTAGAGAGCAGAGCTGATTGGTGTGTGCTGTTAGAGAGCAGAGCTGATTGGTGTGTGCTGTTAGAGACCAGAGCTGATTGGTGTGTGCTGTTAGAGAGCAGAGCTGATTGGTGTGTGCTGTTAGAGACCAGAGCTGATTGGTGTGTGCTGTTAGAGAGCAGAGCTGATTGGTGTGTGCTGTTAGAGAGCAGAGCTGATTGGTGTGTGCTGTTAGAGAGCAGAGCTGATTGGTGTGTGCTGTTAGAGACCAGAGCTGATTGGTGTGTGCTGTTAGAGACCAGAGCTGATTGGTGTGTGCTGTTAGAGAGCAGAGCTGATTGGTGTGTGCTGTTAGAGACCAGAGCTGATTGGTGTGTGCTGTTAGAGACCAGAGCTGATTGGTGTGTGCTGTTAGAGAACAGAGCTGATTGGTGTATGCTGTTAGAGACCAGAGCTGATTGGTGTGTGCTGTTAGAGAACAGAGCTGATTGGTGTGTGCTGTTAGAGACCAGAGCTGATTGGTGTGTGCTGTTAGAGAGCAGAGCTGATTGGTGTGTGCTGTTAGAGACCAGAGCTGATTGGTGTGTGCTGTTAGAGAGCAGAGCTGATTGGTGTGTGCTGTTAGAGACCAGAGCTGATTGGTGTGTGCTGTTAGAGAGCAGAGCTGATTGGTGTGTGCTGTTAGAGACCAGAGCTGATTGGTGTGTGCTGTTAGAGAGCAGAGCTGATTGGTGTGTGCTGTTAGAGAGCAGAGCTGATTGGTGTGTGCTGTTAGAGAGCAGAGCTGATTGGTGTGTGCTGTTAGAGACCAGAGCTGATTGGTGTGTGCTGTTAGAGACCAGAGCTGATTGGTGTGTGCTGTTAGAGAGCAGAGCTGATTGGTGTGTGCTGTTAGAGACCAGAGCTGATTGGTGTGTGCTGTTAGAGACCAGAGCTGATTGGTGTGTGCTGTTAGAGAACAGAGCTGATTGGTGTATGCTGTTAGAGACCAGAGCTGATTGGTGTGTGCTGTTAGAGAACAGAGCTGATTGGTGTGTGCTGTTAGAGACCAGAGCTGATTGGTGTGTGCTGTTAGAGAGCAGAGCTGATTGGTGTGTGCTGTTAGAGACCAGAGCTGATTGGTGTGTGCTGTTAGAGAGCAGAGCTGATTGGTGTGTGCTGTTAGAGACCAGAGCTGATTGGTGTGTGCTGTTAGAGAGCAGAGCTGATTGGTGTGTGCTGTTAGAGACCAGAGCTGATTGGTGTGTGCTGTTAGAGACCAGAGCTGATTGGTGTGTGCTGTTAGAGAGCAGAGCTGATTGGTGTGTGCTGTTAGAGACCAGAGCTGATTGGTGTGTGCTGTTAGAGACCAGAGCTGATTGGTGTGTGCTGTTAGAGAACAGAGCTGATTGGTGTATGCTGTTAGAGACCAGAGCTGATTGGTGTGTGCTGTTAGAGAACAGAGCTGATTGGTGTGTGCTGTTAGAGACCAGAGCTGATTGGTGTGTGCTGTTAGAGACCAGAGCTGATTGGTGTGTGCTCAGAGAGCAGACTGGTGGATTGCGAGGTCGACTTGTGGCTGAATGCCAAGGAGGAGGCGATAGACTGCTGAACAGTAAACACTAAGCAGTAAACACTAAACAGTACACAGTCAGCAATAAACACTAAGCAGTAAACACTAAACTGTAAACAATAATTACTGTTTGTGGGTAGATTCTCATGTCTGTTTGTATGCCATTCGATGCAAGATTTAGGGTTCTTTTCTATTTTCCTGTGAATGGCCACCTAAGTGTTATTTTGGTGCATTCATTTACACAGAATGAGTCAACAGAAAGCTACCATTGATGGTTTAAAAAAAAAACACATTTTGACATTTCCTACCCCTTCCAGAGCAGAGTTACAAAATGGCAAAATTACATAAAAGAGACAATTCTCTACTAGAAATGACAGAAACATTCATGACAATTGGATTTCAGCTCAGATGTTGGCACATAGCTAACACTCACGTAGCAGCACGGCTAATGCTGAGTCAGTGTTCATATTTCATTCTCCTTCGCTGCTCCGTGTCTTCTATAGTGACTCTGTGGAAAGTGAAAGTATTTTTATTGGTGAATATCAGATTTTGCATGTCGTGTTCTTTTGTTCTACGTTCACGGACTGGACTGTGAATAATCCCTACAGACGCCAGGGAGCGTATAGCCAGGGAGAGAAGGAAAGAAGGAAACCTGCTGTATTAGTCATGCTAGTGGCTTGTGCAGCTGGACGTAATGACCATTCCACATCGATTCATTCTCCGCCGACAGCCCTGTGGATGTAGCACACCAGCTCCCCGAACATCATGAACACCGCAAATTTGTTCCCTGTAATGGAAGAGTCCTGTCCAGAAACACTGCCCATAGGACATGTGGACTCAGTGATAGCAGCTGGGTCAAACTCTTTACAACACAGCCCATGGTGAGCAGTGCTGTGAGAACTGAGTCTGGCTGGGTTGGGTGGGGTGATGGAGTGATATGCTGGGGTGAGGTGATGGGGTAGGGTGATATGGTGGGGTGAGGTGATGGGGTGGGGTGATATGCTGGGGTGATATGGTGGGGTGAGGTGAGATGCTGGGGTGAGGTGATGGGGTAAGGTGATGTGGTGGGAGATGATAAAATTGGCCAGCCACTTTTCTTTTAAAATCATTTTCATCATCGTTTCGGTCCAATTTCAGTGCATTAAATCCTCAGTAAAGGGGTACAAGAGAAAAGAAAGAGAGAGAGAGAGAGTGAGTTAGAGTTGGGGGGAGAGAGAGGGGGAGATGAGATAGATACTGAGAAAATGAGATAGATACTATCTCATTCTCTTTCTCACACTCTCATTCTCACTCTCACTCATTCTCACTCAAACTTTCTCATTCTCACTCTCACCCTTTCTCTCTGTCACTCTCTTCCTGTCACTCATTCATTCACTGTATGTTTCTCCTCCCTGTCCAGCTAACTAATGATGTTCCTTCTGTCTGTTCATCTGTTTGGCCCTGTCCCAGTCACGCAAAACTGAAGGAGTGAATAAACACTAGAGTGATTAAATACTAGAGCGAATGAGCACTATACTGATTAAACACTAGAGTGAATGAACACAAGAGTGAATGAACACGAGTGAATAAACCCTAGAGTGCTTAAACACTATCAAATTGATATTTCTCCCTCCTGATTACATCACGCCTCCTTCTTGTCAACAATTACAGATCCATTATCCAGCTTTTATTCTGGAAATTCATGAAGAGCTTTGATGCTGCCGGTCTAGCGTGTCTTTAGGAACGGCTCTTATAATCCCAGGCGGCCACTGTACACATGCGGTGGTCTCGGGAGAGATGAAGAGGCAGAGGAAGAGGAGAACTGTGGGGCTATGAGAGGATGGATATGAAAGCAAATAAAAGCAGAGAAGGCAGAGGGAGGGGCTGGGTTCCTGTGGAGGCGGGGCCTGCATGAAACACCTCCTGATACCCCGACATACCTCCACGTCGTTCCTGGAACCTGTTTAAATATTGAGCGTGTAATTAAAAGGTGAAGGAAGCAGTGCCTGCAAGGCGGAGGGCTGCTTGGACCCGTATTGACTGCAGCCTAACAAAGAGGTGCTCAGTCTCCCCGTGAGCCACACAGGCGCCTGCTGCACAAGATCTATTCACTCGCTTCCATGTCACTGCCCCCGAGGCACTTCACTCACAACCCCCCCACCACAGACTGGCCCACTACACCAGGAGTGTGTGTGTGTGTGTGTGTGAGTGTGTGTGAGTGTGTGTGTGAGTGTGTGTGTGAGTGTGTGAGTGTGTGAGTGTGTGAGTGTGAGTGTGTGTGTGTGTGTGTGTGTGTGTGTGTGTGTGAGTGTGTGTGTGTGTGTGTGAGTGTGAGTGTGTGAGTGTGAGTGTGAGTGTGTGAGTGTGTGAGTGTGTGAGTGTGAGTGTGAGTGTGTGTGTGTGTGAGTGTGAGTGTGAGTGTGTGTGTGTGAGTGTGAGTGTGAGTGTGAGTGTGTGAGTGTGAGTGTGAGTGTGTGAGTGTGTGAGTGTGAGTGTGTGTGTGTGTGTGTGTGTGTGTGTGTGTGTGTGTGTGTGTGTGTGTGTGTGTGTGTGTGTGTGTGAGTGTGTGGGTGTGTGTGTGTGTGTGTGGGTGTGGGTGTGGGTGTGTGTGTGTGTGTGTGCGTTTTTCTGTGTGTTTAACAGTCTAACACTGTCATGATACACACACACACACACACACACACACACACACACACACACACACACACACACGCCCCCCTGTGGAATGCTGAGAGGTGGCCTTGTGTTGACTGTGTCACACAGGAAGGTAATGATGGTGATTGGATCTCTGGCCTCTGGATGGGCCCAGTTATCACCACTGGGTTCTGATTAGCAGATACATAATGCTACACCTCACACCCCATAGTGCAGCGATTTCACTGTGATATCATGCAACTGGGAGAGACACGCAGAGCTGATATCACAGCAGGACACAGGCTTAATTGTTTTGTGCTTCAATAAAACACAAGGACAAAATTACATGGTAATAACAAACACTATATTCAGCAAGAGCTGCTCAATATATCGTTAGATACTCATTATCACAGTATTAGCCTTTGCAGCACTGATATTGCAAAAGCATTTCAAAGAGTCACAATGTATAAAAACATATACACAGGGACACTGGAGGGACGGGTGGAGACAGGGCGGTGGTGGAGACAGGGCGGTGTTGGAGACAGGGCAGTGGTGGAGACAGGGCAGTGGTGGAGACAGGGCGGTGTTGGAGAAAGGGCGGTGTTTGAGACACAGAGGTGTTGGAGACAGGGCGGTGTTTGAGACACAGTGGTGTTGGAGACAGGGTGGTGGTGGAGACAGGGCGGTGTTTGAGACAGGGCGGTGTTGGAGACAGGGCGGTGTTTGAGACAGGGTGGTGTTTGAGACAGGGCGGTGTTTGAGACAGGGCGGTGGTGGAGACAGGGCGGTGGTGGAGACAGGGCGGTGTTTGAGACAGGGTGGTGTTTGAGACAGGGCGGTGTTTGAGACAGGGCGGTGTTTGAGACAGGGCGGTGTTGGAGACAGGGTGTTGGTGGAGACAGGGTGGTGGTGGAGACAGGGCGGTGTTTGAGACAGGGCGGTGTTGGAGACAGGGCTGGGGTTTGAGACAGGGCGGTGTTTGAGACAGGGTGGTGTTTGAGACAGGGCGGTGTTTGAGACAGGGCGGTGTTGGAGACAGGGCGGTGTTGGAGACAGGGCGATGGTGGAGACAGGGCGGTGTTGGAGACAGGGTGGTGTTTGAGACAGGGCGGTGTTTGAGACAGGGCGGTGTTGGAGACAGGGTGTTGGTGGAGACAGGGTGGTGGTGGAGACAGGGCGGTGTTTGAGACAGGGCGGTGTTGGAGACAGGGCTGGGGTTTGAGACAGGGCGGTGTTTGAGACAGGGTGGTGGAGCTTAAAGATATTTGTTGCGCAGTGACGCAGACGCCTCAGGAAAACTGCACATCCATGCAAGTATACTGATCTGAGATCAGAGACGCACACAAATGTCGAACTGCTTCCACTGAAGTATACTGATCTGAGATCAGAGATGTACACAAAGGTGTTGAACTGCTTTTTTTTGTTTTACCTTTTTGTAAAAATAAGCAAAACTGTTTTCTTTATTTTGTTCTTTATTAATAATTCAACCGGCTGACCCCAATGCTGAAATATACATGTTTTTATTAAAAGTATTCAATATAAGTTTTAAAAGTATTCAATATAAGTTTTAAAACTCTCTTCTGGTGCAGGAACACAAGGCACTTCCCCAGGACTGAAGAACACATCTACAACGTCCACGTCTCCATGCTGAAGGTTTCTGACCATGTGCAGTTTGGGTGTGAGCTACTGTTGGACAGAAGAGTGAGATGAGGAGTGTGAGATGAGAGGAGTGTGAGATGGGAGGAATGCTTTATGTAGGATGTATCAGGAGTCTTTTGGTCTCACTCTTCACACTGTGTCTGTACTGTGTCTGTCCTGTCTCATACAGAATGGGAGAGATTTGACCGTGAGTGTAAGTGTAATCTGTTGTTCTCTGTCCTCACCACTCTCACTTTAACAATAAAAGATGTATTTTTGTACCTTTGGAAATGACCCTGTAAGGTCAGAGTGAAATGTGCTTGTGCACTCACATCTGTTAAATTACTTTAATTGGGAAAATAATTGAGAAAATCACTTTCAAGCAACTTACTGGATTTCTATCCTCAAATAGCTGTCTAGACAAAATTAAGTCAGGATTTTAATTAAGGTAATTAATGACATTCATTTAAAGACGTTTGATTAAATACAGGCTTAGTGTTACAGCTACTTGATCTCATGGAGCTTTCGGTACCATAAACTATAACATTCTTATAGGTAGACTAGAGAT
>NC_135211.1:52457125-52494625 GCF_052324685.1 Brachyhypopomus gauderio
TCGGTTCAAGCCATCTGATCAGCTCATGTCTAACACAATCAGCTGAGCACAGTACGAGGGGTAAAGATTTATGAAGGTGAAATTTCAGAAACAAACAGGAGAAGCAGCCCATTTAGACTCGTTAATCTTCCTCTGGAGGAAGACTTAACGGCGGGATATCTGTGGCTTTTGACTCTCTGCTTCTCTCTCTCTCCCTCCCTCTCTCTCCTTTTCTCTGTCTCTCTGTCTCCCCCTCTCCCCCCCCTCTCTTTCTCTCTCCTTTGAGTTTGAAGCTTTGTGCATTTCATGGCTGTGATTCTTTCCTTTGCTCTTATGAAGGAAAGATCTGACCCGTTTTCTACAGTTCCCTGATGTTCTGGTGCTGTAAGATGGTGTCACCGTGTCTCCACCTGTCTCCTCATCCTGCCATCGCTCTAAGGCAGGGATCATGCAGATTTCACCCCTTCCTTATGAAACGTGCCTATAACCTCAGAGAGTGTGTGTGCATGCGTGTCTCTCTGTGGATATGTGCACGTATGCGTGTGTTTGTGTGTGTGTGTGTATGCGTGCACAGGTGTGTATATTTGTGTGTGGGTGTGAGAGTGTGTGTACTGATGACACTCCTTTTAATGGCCATTAACTGGAGGACAAGCATCTCTTCAATTATTCACAACTCTGAATTGAGCTGTGAATAATTCTATGGCAAATTGGTATGTGCGTGTGTGTGTGTGTGTGTGTGTGTGTGTGTGTGTGTGTGTATGTGATTTGTTGTCTGTGTTACCTAATCCTATAATTAATTTAATTGTTACATAACCCTTTAATTAACTTCATTGTTATTAATCAACAAAAGCCAAAAATACTTTAACATCTTGAAAGATGTTGATGTGGCTGCTGTAGTGTAGCGTTTCTGCTAACGGGAGTGGTCAGAACACGCTAGAGAAACACACCAAACAGGTTGTGAAAGGCCAGGGAAGTACACATCTGACAGACAAACACAACAGAACTTCCACACTACAGCTC
Organism: Brachyhypopomus gauderio; assembly: GCF_052324685.1. Classification (NCBI taxonomy): domain Eukaryota; kingdom Metazoa; phylum Chordata; class Actinopteri; order Gymnotiformes; family Hypopomidae; genus Brachyhypopomus; species Brachyhypopomus gauderio. The sequence goes on from NC_135211.1 coordinate 52,458,125, forward strand.
ACACCTCACTACAACTCACACCTCCCTACAGCTCACACCACACTACAGCTCACACATCACTACAGCACATTCATCACTACAGCTCACACCACACTACAGCTCACACCACACTACAGCTCACACATCACTACAGCTCACACCTCACTACAGCTCACACATCACTACAGCTCACACATCATTGCAGCTCACACATCACTACAGCTCACACCTCACTACAGCTCACACATCACTACAGCTCACACCACACTACAGCTCACACATCACTACAGCTCACACATCACTACAGCTCACACCTCACTACAGCTAACACCACACTACAGCTCACACCTCATTACAGCTCACACATCACTACAGCTCACACCCCACTACAGCTCACACATCACTACAGCTCACCACACTACAGCTCACACATCACTACAGCTCACACATCACTACAGCTCACACATCACTACAGCTCACACCTCACTACAGCTAACACCACACTACAGCTCACACCTCATTACAGCTCACACATCACTACAGCTCACACCCCACTACAGCTAACACATCAGTATAGCTCACACATCACTACAGTTCACACCTCACTACAACTCACACATCACTACAGCTCACACCACACTACAACTCACACCACACTACAACTCACACATCACTACAGCTCACACCTCACTACAGCTCACACCACACTACAACTCACACACACTACAGCTCACACATCACTACAGCTCACACCACACTACGGCTCACACCTCACTACAGCTCACACCTCATTACAGCTCACACATCACTACAGCTCACACCTCACTACAGCTAACATCACACTACAACTCACACACACTACAGCTCACACATCACTACAACTCACACATCACTACAGCTCACACATCACTACAGCTCACACCTCACTACAGCTCACACCACTACAGCTCACACATCACTACAGCTCACACCACTACAGCTCACACATCACTAAAGCTAACACCACACTACAGCTCACACATCACTACAGCTCACACATCACTACAGCTTACACCTCACTACAGCTTACACCACTACAGCTCACACATCACTACAGCTAACACCACACTACAGCTAACACCACACTACAGCTCACACATCACTACAGCTCACACCACTACAGCTCACACATCACTACAGCTCACACCTCACTACAGCTCACACCACTACAGCTCACACATCACTACAGCTAACACCACACTACAACTCACACACACTACAGCTCACACATCGCTACAACTCATACACACTACAGCTCACACATCACTACAGCTAACACCACACTACAGCTCACACATCACTACAGCTCACACCTCACTACAGCTAACACCACACTACAGCTCACACCTCACTACAGCTAACACCACACTACAGCTCACACCTCATTACAGCTCACACATCACTACAGCTCACACCCCACTACAGCTAACACATCAGTATAGCTCACACATCACTACAGTTCACACCTCACTACAACTCACACATCACTACAGCTCACACCACACTACAACTCACACCACACTACAACTCACACATCACTACAGCTCACACCTCACTACAGCTCACACCACATTACAACTCACACACACTACAGCTCACACATCACTACAGCTCACACCACACTACGGCTCACACCTCACTACGGCTCACACCTCACTACAGCTCACACATCACTACAGCTCACACCCCACTACAGCTAACACATCAGTATAGCTCACACATCACTACAGTTCACACCTCACTACAACTCACACATCACTACAGCTCACACCACACTACAACTCACACCACACTACAACTCACACATCACTACAGCTCACACATCACTACAGCTCACACATCACTACAGCTCACACCACTACAGCTCACACCACTACAGCTCACACATCACTACAACTCACACACACTACAGCTCACACATCGCTACAACTCACACACACTACAGCTCACACATCACTACAGCTAACACCACACTACAACTCACACACACTACAGCTCACACATCGCTACAACTCACACACACTACAGCTCACACATCACTACAGCTAACACCACACTACAGCTCACACATCACTACAGCTCACACCTCACTACAGCTAACACCACACTACAGCTCACACATCACTACAGCTCACACATCACTACAGCTCACACCTCACTACAGCTAACACCACACTACAGCTCACACCTCATTACAGCTCACACATCACTACAGCTCACACCCCACTACAGCTAACACATCAGTATAGCTCACACCACACTACAACTCACACACACTACAGCTCACACATCACTACAGCTCACACCACACTACGGCTCACACCTCACTACAGCTCACACCTCACTACAGCTCACACATCACTACAGCTCACACCTCACTACAGCTAACATCACACTACAACTCACACACACTACAGCTCACACATCGCTACAACTCACACATCACTACAGCTCACACATCACTACAGCTCACACCTCACTACAGCTCACACCACTACAGCTCACACATCACTACAGCTCACACCACTACAGCTCACACATCACTACAGCTAACACCACACTACAGCTCACACATCACTACAGCTCACACCTCACTACAGCTCACACCACTACAGCTCACACATCACTACAGCTAACACCACACTACAGCTCACACACACTACAGCTCACACATCACTACAGCTCACACCACTACAGCTCACACATCATTACAGCTAACACCACACTACAGCTCACACATCACTACAGCTCACACCACTACAGCTCACACATCACTACAGCTCACACCACTACAGCTCACACATCACTACAGCTCACACCTCACTACAGCTCACACCACTACAGCTCACACATCACTACAGCTAACACCACACTACAACTCACACACACTACAGCTCACACATCGCTACAACTCACACACACTACAACTCACACATCACTACAGCTAACACCACACTACAGCTCACACATCACTACAGCTCACACCTCACTACAGCTAACACCACACTACAGCTTACACCTCACTACAGCTCACACATCACTAGTGGATCTCCGCTGGGCTTCAGTTCCCCATGATCACACTGATACATGTGTACTGATATCTGCACACACTGATACGTGTACTGATATCTGCGCACACTGATACATGTGTACTGATATCTGCACACACTGATACATGTGTACTGATATCTGCACACACTGATACATGTGTACTGATATCTGCACACACTGATACATGTGTCCTCTACAAACACCTTAACTGTTAAACAGAGCTTATTTCAATCCATCTGTATTAAAAGTCATTAATAAATTAATTACTGTAAAAGACCCCGATTAAAATACCGTGTTTACATTTTTCATCATCTGAACATATGGTTCAGTATTTTTATAATTAAGATATTACCTGAGAGAGAGAGAGAGAGAGAGAGAGAGAGAGAGAGAGAGCGAGAGAGGAGAGGAGTGTGCTTTATCTGTTTCCAGAGAGGATGTTCGATCTTTGCCCACTCTTTGATGAATCCAGGTTGGCACGGTGACACCTCATTTCCCTCCGTCTGTCCGTGAGCAGGGTGAGGTGCTCCCGTCTCCACGGCGATAATACGCTTTTACCTGTAGCCTGTGGCATGGCCAAGGGATAGCCGATAATTCTCTGCTATTTTCTCTGTTCAGTATGAGCAGATTCCCTATGTGTCTTAGCAATAGGTACCCTCCCCCACACAGCAGGGTCTGGGGTGAGTGTGTCTTCACACACAGCAGGGTCTGGGAAGAGTGTGTCCTCACACACAGCAGGGTCTGGGGTGAGTGTGTCTTCACACACAGCAGGGTCTGGGAAGAGTGTGTCCTCACACACAGCAGGGTCTGGGGTGAGTGTGTCTTCACACACAGCAGGGTCTGGGGTGAGTGTGTCTTCACACACAGCAGGGTCTGGGGTGAGTGTGTCCTCACACACAGCAGGGTCTGGGAAGAGTGTGTCCTCACACACAGCAGGGTCTGGGGTGAGTGTCTTCACACACAGCAGGGTCTGGGGTGAGTGTGTCTTCACACACAGCAGGGTCTGGGGTGAGTGTGTCCTCACACAGCAGGGTCTGGGTTGAGTGTGTCCTCGCACACAGCAGGGTCAGGGATGAGTGTGTCCTCGCACACAGCAGGGTCTGGGGTGAGTGTGTCCTCACACACAGCAGGGTTTGGGGTGAGTGTGTCCTCACACAGCAGGGTCTGGGTTGAGTGTGTCCTCACACACAGCAGGGTCTGGGGTGAGTGTGTTCTCACACACAGCAGGGTCTGGGGTGTGTCCTCACACACAGCAGGGTCAGGGGTGAGTGTGTCCTAACGTTACCAGGGAAAGTAACTATTTGCATTACAGTTAAAAAAAAAAGTTATATGCCAATGAATAAGGATTTTTTGAAAAAGCAGTTTTCACAATTAGTTGAAATGAGTAGATGAGAAAAGTGTTTAACTTTTTATATTTATTGCACATCCAGAGACCAGTGCAGGATAAAATCCTTTAAAATCCCAAATCTTTGTAAAAAAAAAAAAAAAAAAAAAAGCAAAAGTAAACAGTTACACTATATAAAGTGCATTTACATCTATCAAATTAAATAAAATTCTCTCAACCTGAGACGACTGGTTTGTTCACAAGAGAAGTAAACTTAACAATAAAACATCTATTCTTAATTAAACAAATCAAATACCCAGTCTGGTAGACATTCAGGAACTTCAAGTATTTTCTTAAATAATGTTTATATCGCCACCTTGAAAATGCTCATTTGTCTTCGGCTTACTCCTGACTCGCCATTTCTGCCTCTTTTCCATTTGGTGTGTCACTGGTGCGCTTCGGAGCGCGTGTAAAAACACTGGCTCTGATTGGCTACCATAACGCTGCCTTAGCCAATCGCTTACTGACTTGTTAAGTTAAACCGGTGTTACACAGAGAGCTGTGACCTGTCGAGATCTGTTACTCCGTCTGGGCAGCGGTCCGCTCGGATTACTGTTAGTATATCAATATATAGTAACGCACCGCTTTTAATGACCAGTAACGTCAACGGCGTTGTAACGACAGGAAAAGTAATTAATTATATTATCCCGTTACTGATAAAATGACGCCGTTACCTAACGCCATTATTTTTAACGGCGTTATTCGCAACACTGGTTACTGCTATAGTGAATTGTTACTGCTGTAGTGCAGTGTTACTGCTGTAGTGTTATTGCTATAGTGAATTGTTACTGCTGTAGTGTAGTGTTACTGTTGTAGTGTAGTGTTACTGCTGTAGTGTTATTGCTATAGTGAATTGTTACTGCTGTAGTGTAGTGTTACTGCTGTAGTGTTATTGCTATAGTGAATTGTTACTGCTGTAGTGTTACTGCTGTAGTGTTATTGCTGTAGTGTAGTGTTACTGTTGTAGTGTAGTGTTATTGCTATAGTGAATTGTTACTGCTGTAGTGTAGTGTTACTGCTGTAGTGTTATTGCTATAGTGAATTGTTACTGCTGTAGTGTAGTGTTACTGCTGTAGTGTTACTGCTGTAGTGTAGTGTTACGGTTGTAGTGTAGTTTTACTGCTGTAGTGTAGTGTTACTGTTGTAGTGTAGTTTTACTGCTGTAGTGTTACTGCTGTTGTGTAGTGTTACTGCTGTAGTGTTATTGCTCTAGTGATTTTTTATTGCTGTAGTGTTACTGCTGTAGTGTTACTACTGTAGTGTTGAGTTACTGCTGTAGTGTAGTGTTACTGCTGTAGTGTAGTTACTGCTGTAGTGTTATTGCTATAGTGAATTGTTACTGCTGTAGTGTAGTGTTACTGCTGTAGTGTTACTGCTGTAGTGTAGTGTTACTGTTGTAGTGTAGTGTTACTACTGTAGCATAGTGTTACTGTTGTAGTGTAGTGTTACTGCTGTAGTGTAGTGTTACTGCTGTAGTGTAGAGTTACTGCTGTAGTGTTACTGCTGTAGTGTAGAGTTACTGCTGTAGTGTTACTGCTATAGTGAATTGTTACTGCTGTAGTGTAGTGTTACTGCTGTAGTGTTACTGCTGTTTCCTGTGCTGCTTCTACCTGCATTTAAAGTCCAGATTAAAATCAAATCAATTAACATATAGAACTAAATGGTTCATAGGCAGTTAACACACATAACAGTTTATACTCACACATAATCGTTTATCTGCTCATCCATTCTGTCTTGCTGTAGTAAAAACGAGTCATAATTCCTCCATTAGAGAGGAGGTGCCCAGGGAGGTCACTGAGGCACCCAGAGAGGTCACTGAGAGGTCAAATCAAAACCAAGCCACGTCATATCCCCAGAGGCTATTGATTCTGTTACTGACCTACTGATTTTACACACACACACACACACACACACACACACACACACACACACACACACACACACACACACACACACACACACACACACACACACACACACACACACACACGTGCGGTAGTAAATCTTGCCACGCTACACTGCTCCCAACATAGGCTGTTACTGAAACCAGGGGAGTTTATAGTCATTGTGGGATATAAACTCTAACAACCGGGGCATCTTTGGCAGTAAAATGCATAGACTGTGGACACAGCCAAGTGTAACTGTGCAAGGAAGAGCTTCCTTCTTCCTGCCGTGTCCTGATTGGCTTGTGCATGAAGAGTGGGAGTGCCCCTGTGGCTCAGTTGGGACAGGAGTGCACCAGCGCCCACTAGGGCCGGGAGGCAGAACTGCAACATATACTCAACAAACAGCGAAACACAAAACCGTGAAGGTCACACTGCTAATGATTACACACATGCACGCACGCACAAACACACACACATGCACATACTGTATACACAGTGTCATCAGTCAACTATTGTAAGCATTCAATGTTACAGTTTCAACTTATTTTTAGTTACAATATGTGTGTGTGGGGGGGGGTAGGGTGTAGGGGTGTGTGTGTGTGTGCGCGCGTGTGTGTGGGGGGGGGGGGAGGGTGTGTGTGTGTGTGTGTGTGTGTGTGTGTGTGTGTGTGTGTGTGGGGGGGGGGGGGGGGGGGGGGGGGGGGGGGGGGGTGAAGAGATGGAAAAATATGACCCAAATGGGCAGAAGTGTGAAGTATATTAAAGCTGCTGTCACTTCTCTGACAAAAGCTAATAATGCATCATATTACAGAACAGAAGCCCCTCATATGCAGCTCTGGGCCTGCACACACAAACCAGCCCCACCCAATAAGTAGCTCTGCAGCCTTTAGAGGGGGAGGCCTCCTAACCTCCCCTCCTAACCTCACCTCCCTTAACCTCACCCCCCTCCTAACCTCACATCCCTTAACCTCACCTCCCCTCCTAACCTCCCCTCCCTTAACCTCACCTCCCCTCCTAACCTCCCCTCCTAACCTCACCTCCCTTAACCTCACCCCCCTCCTAACCTCACCTCCCTTAACCTCACCCCCCTCCTAACCTCACCTCCTAACCTCACCTCCCCTCCTAACCTCCCCCTCCTAACCCTCACCCCCCTCCTAACCTCACCTCCCCTCCTAACCTCACCTCCTAACCTCACCTCCCCTCCTAACCTCACCTCCCCTAACCTCACCTCACCTCCTAACCTCACCTCCTAACCTCACCTCCTAACCTCACCTCCCCTATCCTCACCCCCCTCCTAACCTCACCTCCCTTAACCTCACCCCCCTCCTAACCTCACATCCCTTAACCTCACCTCCCCTCCTAACCTCCCCTCCCTTAACCTCACCTCACCTCCTAACCTCACCTCCTAACCTCACCTCCTAACCTCACCTCCCCTATCCTCACCCCCCTCCTAACCTCACCTCCCTTAACCTCACCCCCCTCCTAACCTCACATCCCTTAACCTCACCTCCCCTCCTAACCTCCCCTCCCCTAACCTCACCTCACCTCCTAACCTCACCTCCTAACCTCACCTCCCTTAACCTCACCCCCCTCCAACCTCACCTCCTAACCTCACCTCCTAACCTCACCTCCTAACCTCACCCCCCTCCTAACCTCACCTCCTAACCTCACCTCCCCTCCTAACCTCACCTCCTAACCTCACCTCCCCTCCTAACCTCACCTCCCCTAACCTCACCCCCCTCCAACCTCACCTCCTAACCTCACCTCCCTTAACCTCACCTCCCCTCCTAACCTCACCTCCCTTAACCTCACCCCCCTCCTAACCTCACCTCCTCACCTCCCCTCCTAACCTCACCTCCCTTAACCTCACCCCCCCTCCTAACCTCACCTCCTAACCTCTCCCTCCTAACCTCACCTCCTAACCTCACCTCCCTTAACCTCACCTCCCCTCCTCACCTCACCTCCTAACCTCACCTCACCTCCTAACCTCACCTCCTAACCTCACCTCCTAACCTCACCACTGAATGTGCAGCCAACACCTAGGATGGGATCAGCGAAGGAGAGGAGACAAGGAGAAACGGAGGAAAAGAGAAGGGAGAGATGAAGAGAGGAAGAGAGGGAGGGAGAGAGGGAGAGAGAAGAGAGGAGAGGGAGAGGGAGAGATGAAGAGAGGGAGTGAAGAAGAGAGGGAGGGAGGGAGGGGAGGGAGGGAGAGAGGAAGTAAATGAGAGAGGGAAAGAGAGTGAGGGAGAGACCCTCCGGCTCACAACCCGCTCACATCAGCAGCTTCGAGCTTTCTGCTAGTGAGCCACTGTACCATGCTCTCCACCTCTTGCAGTGTGTGTGTGTGTGTGTGTGTGTGTGTGTGTGTGTGTGTGTGTGTGTGTGTGTGCAGGGCTGTCTGAGCCCAAGGCAAGAGGAGATCATATCTGCCTGTCCTCTGGGATTGCACAAGTTGAGTTGAGATAAGACACACACACACACACACACACACACACACACACACACACACACACACACACACACACACACATATATATACATACACAAATATCTAATGGATGTGTATGGTATTTGTTTATGGAGAAAAGTATTTCCAAAGGGTTAATGTTTTGTCTTTTATATCTATCTATCTATCTATCTATCTATCTATCTATCTATCTATCTATCTATCTATCTATCTATCTATCTATCTATCTATCTATCTATCTATCTATCTATCTGTCTGTCTGTCTGTCTGTCTGTCTGTCTGTCTGTCTAGTGATAGTGAACTAAAGGACAAATCAGAGAGGAGAGACTCCGCCCGCACACACTTGTGCAGGAAATCTCTGGGTCCAGTGTTCCCTCGGGAGGGCACTGGGTCCGGCGTTGTTTATACACCAGCCAAGCTTCTCCAACAGGGTTGAACATATGCACTGAGGTATTACCACTCTGAGCAGTGCCTGCCGTGTGATATCTGGTATGATATTGTGCTTTGCTGCTGAGGTCAGTAAATGCTGCGTGATCTTCCCGGTCTGGCCGACCTCGGGTGACGACCGAGAGGTAAAGTCTCCGAGTCTCGATCCGCCCACGCGCTCAAAGCCCAGCTATAAACCCGCCAGGTTTCATACCTGCTTCTCCGCAATCCCCAAATCCCCAGCAAAGTACCTCAGCCTTCCGCGAAATATCACACATGCTTTCCAGTGTAAGAGGAGGGGCTCTTCACGAGCAGCAAATCACCACGTTCTGTCAGTTTATCTCCGCTGATGCAGGTCTTTAATGGCCAAAGGATGGTCCACAAATCCTGAAGAGCCTCTTCATCACATCACTACACTATTGGTTTTTTCAGATGTCAAAAGAATCCACAAAGCTCTCCTCTCCCAAGTATGTCATTCTGTGCCACTGGACTACAAATCCCATAAGCCACTGGTGGTATTATTGGTTTTCTTCCCATGATTTTTAATACACACAAAACCGTAAAATAAATTGATGTACCTTAAGATAAACTCCACACCAGAATCATGATCCTTGTGTTAGCCAAACGCACTTTCATTCACTCTCTGAAGTCGTTTGATGCTGAAGTCTGCTGCCCCGTTTCAGAGATCTCCACCCATCACGCAACATGGAGGTGCAGAATCACAGCAGAACTCCATGGCAGGGGAGGAGTGCAAAAATGGGTGGAGTGAAGAGTGAGAGTGAGAAAGAGTGAGAATGAGGAAGAGTGAGAGTGAGGAAGAGTAATACTGCAGGTGAGGAGGAATGAGAGTGAGAGACAGACAGCCCATAAGCTGCGTGTGGTGCAATGCACTGACTCAACCCTGACCCTAGGTGTGTAGGGAGCAGGTGTGTAGGGAGCAGGTGTGTAGGGAGCAGGTGTGTAGGGAGCAGGTGTGCAGGAAGCAGGTGTGTAGGGAGCAGGTGTGTAGGTGTGTAGGGTCCAGGTGTGTAGGGAGCAGGTGTGTAGGTGTGTAGGGAGCAGGTGTGTAGGGAGCAGGTGTGTAGGGAGCAGGTGTGTAGGGAGCAGGTGTGCAGGAAGCAGGTGTGTAGGGAGCAGGTGTGTAGGTGTGTAGGGTCCAGGTGTGCAGGGAGCAGGTGTGTAGGGAGCAGGTGTGTAGGGAGCAGTTGTGGAGGGAGCAGGTGTGTAGGGAGCAGGTGTGTAGGGAGCAGGTGTGCAGGGAGCAGGTGTGTAGGTAGCAGGTGTGTAGGGAGCAGGTGTGTAGGGAGCAGGTGTGCAGGTGTGTAGGGAGCAGGTGTGCAGGGATCAGGTGTGTAGGGAGCAGGTGTGTAGGGAGCAGGTGTGTATGGAGCAGGTGTGTAAGGAGCAGGTGTGTAGGGAGCAGGTGTGTATGAAGCAGGTGTGTATGGAGCAGGTGTGTAGGGACCAGGTGTGTAGGGACCAGGTGTACAGGGAGCAGGTGTGTATGAAGCAGGTGTGTATGGAGCAGGTGTGTAGGGACCAGGTGTGTAGGGAGCAGGTGTGTATGAAGCAGGTGTGTATGGAACAGGTGTGTAGGGACCAGGTGTACAGGGACCAGGTGCGGTGTAACACTGCCTCTCTCAGACACGCGGGTGCTAACGTATTCTCACACAAGCGTCACCTTGCATCACTGCACTCATCCTCACTGAACTCTGTGTGTGTTTATTTACTGAATTCCTTCATTACTCCCCACATTACTTAATTGCTTACTTCATCACTTAACCACTTAATTACTTAATTACTTAATTCATTACTGATTTACTTTACTACTCGATTGCTTATTATGTTAACACTGGGAATTGCAGGTCAGCAGGTCAGTCGCGTCTTTAAAGCCAGAAAAGACTCATTTTATCATCTAGTTTATCATCTAATTTAGTTATTTTATAATTAAGCACTATCTGATAGTCCCAGACGATTGGTTGCCAGGCGCAGAACGGCACTCCGCCCCACAGCAACAGCAGCGTCTGTTTCTCCATGGCGATGGTCTTCATGGCGACAGGCAGTATTGTAGAGTCATCATCAGTCAGATGTTAGTGTGGAGGCCCGGGAGGGACGGCAGTGTGTGTGACCAGCAGCCAGTGACACCAGCCAGCTCTGAAACCACACGGCACACACAGTATTGTGCGGCTAGTTCAAATATTCCGACTCGAATGGATTAGCAGGCGGCTCCATTGTAAAGAGTTCACACCATGATGGGCTTTTGTATGGAGCCAGTACAGTAACTGCTAGTCTGAGTACTTCAGTGGGAAATACTACAGTGCCCTGGTGACTGTTGCTTTTTATTGTAATGAGAATGAGAGAGAAGGGGAGAGAGGGAGAGAGGGGGGAGATGGAGAGAGAAACAGAAGGGTTAGAAGAGGAGAGGAGGAAGGAGGGAGCACTCTTCAGAAGATGTATGCCACATTAAGGCCTCCATTTGCCAGCTCAATAAAAGTCGTCCCACTCATGAGGGATATTGTTCCCTTTGTTACGGACCCATTCATTACAGACACCAACCACACTCCTGTCACCAGGAATGCAAACTAAACAGGAGCTGAAGGGGGAGAGAGAGGTAGAGGTATATGGAGAGATAGAGATAAAGGGAGAGAGAGAGGGGGGTAGAGGGAGAGGTAGAGAGGAGAGGGAGAGATAAAGGGGGAGGTAGAGAGAGGGAGAGATGGAGGGGAGGTAGAGAGAGGGAGAGGTAGAGGGGAGGTTGAGGGAGACTTTTAGAATGTAAGGTTTAAGCTGTAGTTAGCTTGAGCTTGAAGATGTGTTCATAACAGTCTCTCTTTGAGTTGTGCATAACGCTCCGACCTGAGCAGACGTGTATGAGACGGTTTCTGACGGTTTTCCAACAAGGGGAGGGGGTCTGAAACAAAGGCTGGAGCAGGGAGAGAGAGCTGACTGTGTATGTGTGTGTGTGTGTGTGTGTGTGTGTGTGTGTGTGTGTGTGTGTGTGTGTGTGAGAGGGTCCTGGTGCAGCACAAAGATGGAGACATTCACAGAGAGGCCACCACTTCAGCTCAGACTACAGACGGAGAAGAAGAGAGAGGGGTCAGAGAAAGAAACAGAAAAAGGGAAAGAGAGAGAGAGAGAGGGAGAGGGAGAGTGAAGGAGAGAGAGTGATGGAGAGAGAGAGAGGGAGAGAGAGTGAGGGAGAGAGAGAGAGGATCAGGAGGTTTTCTGGAGGTAAACAATCACTCCTGTCTGTCTGCTCTGTCCCTGCACTCTCTGCTTCTCATTTTGGGTGGTGATTGTGTCAGTGATGTTTGTGGTACAGATCCCATACAGACTTGCAAACAAACACACACACACACACACACACACACACACACACACACACACACACACACACACACACACACACACATTCTCACACACACACACACACACATTCTCACACACACACATTCTCACACACATTCTCACACACACACACACACACATTCTCACACACACACACACACACACACACACACACACACACACACACACACACACACACACACACACACACACACAGAAATACACAGAAAAGCCAGTACATGCACACACGTACAGGCACATTGTTCCTGCTGAACCGCTAACATCATGGCAGGCTGTGGTGAGAGATCAGGGCTACTTCCATCTCCGCATCTACTGCCCATCCATCCTGAAGACCTGCTGTGTAACGTGCCCTCCAGTGCGCGTGTGTGTACGAGTGTGTATTTGTGTGTGGGTGAATATGTGTATGTTGTGTATACATGTGTGCAAAGGGAAGTGTCTGTGTAATGCATTACGTTTAAGGTCAGTCTCGAAATGCGGTGTATACATTGTTACATTAAAACGACTTTCTTCTCTTATTTGGAGGTGTGCTGGGATGGTTGTTTGAGCACCCCTAAAACGCAGACACGCCTCTGCTCAGACTGAGTGAAAGCTGATCAAACCACCTTTAGATGCTGGGAATCACAAACTCCCAGAGCTGGAGAAACCCCACGTGTTTAAAGTGCTGTCAGCTCTTATGGAATATTCTTCACTTCTCATGGATTAGTGACATAAACAGCTCAGTTTAGTCATGAATGGCAGTTCTAAGAAACTTCGCTTATCTTAGCATAGCTTAGCCTAGCTTAGCTTAGCTTACTGCGCTAACCCACACAGCCGGCAACGTGACCTCGTGTGTGGCAGGCTGAGATGTGGTTAAAGGTTGTGTCAAAGTGACGATGTTCAGAATTTTGGTGTTCTGACATTTTAAAGGAGGTAGTGGCTATGGGTGTCATGTACACATTGACTTTTGTAACAGAGTAACAGTGTAACATTGTAACAGTGTGACAGTGTAACATTGTAACAGTGTAACACTGTAACAGTAATGAAGGATGCTGACTTGTAATCTGCAGTCATGGAACACAAAGTGAACTGTTCATGATAGAAGAGTACATTAAACCGATGTCAAATACAGTCTGTTTTACTGGGACTGGACATGTTTGGAAGATCATGTTGTGATGTAATGGTGTGTTATGATTGGAGGGATCAGTGGATCACGTGACTGGAGGACTAGAGGAGACCAGCATGCCCAACAGACCTGTGACGGAGCTCAACAAAGAAGACGTGTTATTTGTGTCATCCTCAATGTGGAGTTTTATTTAAAGTATGTAGAACTCAGCACTGACCACAACACAGACTGTGTCTGTACTGTAGCGTTCACGTCTGGGTTAGTCCAGATTACAGACGACCTATTACAAATGTGTCCTTAACTCAATCCAAAGAATTTCCATGGTAATCTAATGTAATCTGATTACGTTAGTCTGATTACTTTTGGATTACTATAATCTTACTTGACCTGCCAGAGTCTTTTGGAGCACTGCTCATCTATGGTGACGAACCCAGCTGTCAGATGCTCCTCACGGTTTGTGTGATTCAGGAATAACTGCAGATTTGCAGACCTGTGTGGGTGAGCAGGTTCTACACTGCACAATACACCTAGTGCATCTACTGCCCCTAGTACCCCTAGTACCCCTAGTGCCCCTATCCCGCGTCATACTGCCCCACCACGGGGCTGGATGTTGCTGTTGTTGTTCCTGTGTTTGATGTGTCGTCATATGCTTCTGCCTTATTATGCTCCACTAGTTCATTGTGCTTTCTCGTTAACCAACGTACAGTCCTGTGGTATTGTGTACGATACTGTGATATTGTATCTGATACTGTGATATTGTATCTGATACTGTGTTATTGTGTCTGATACTGTGATGTTGTGTACAATACTGTGATATTGTGTACAATACTGTGATTTTGTGTACAATACTGCGATATTGTGTACAATACTGTGATGTTGTGTACAATACTGCAATATTGTGTACAGTACTGTGATATTATGTACCATACTGTGATGTTGTGAACAATATTGTGATATTGTGTACAATACTGCGATATTGTGTACAATATTGTGATACAGTGTACAATTCTGCGATATTGTGTACAATACTGTGATGTGTACAATACTGCGATATTGTGTACAATACTGTGATGTTGTGTACAATACTGCAATATTGTGTACAGTACTGTGATATTATGTACCATACTGTGATGTTATGAACAATATTGTGATATTGTGTACAATACTGCAATATTGTGTACAATATTGTGATATTGTGTACAATACTGCGATATTGTTTACAATACTGCGATATTGTGTACAATTATGTGATATTGTGTACAATACTGCGATATTGTGTACAATACTGTGATGTGTACATTACTGCGATATTGTGTACAATACTGTGATGTTGTGTACAATACTGCGATGTTGTGTACAATACTGTGATGTTGTGTACAATACTGCGATGTTGTGTACAATACTGTGATGTTGTGTACAATATATCACTAAGAACAAACTTGTGGCGCTTTGCTGGAACAAGCGTAATAGAAACAAAAGATAAAAGACTCTTCTGGAAATCACTAACTCTGTTTCCTCCGTATTTTTGTTGTCTTTGATGGCCTAAATTGCTCAGCACTAGGCTGTGAATGTATCGTGGAAAGCAGATCGCAATCCTGCCTCTTCAGTTCCCCTGCATTATAGCTAGTGTAAGCAGAAGCTTATTATCTGATAACGTTAATGAAAGCAGAGAAAGACATCAAAAGTACGAGAAAGGTCGCATAAGTGCGCATGTGCTTCCGCTGACAGATTACAGGAAAATTTAGAAAGACCCAGAATGCACTGTGGGTAAGAACCAGTTGCACTGTGAGCTACGTGTTAAACTTTTAAACCTTTAAACACGTTTAATCTTTAAACATATGTTGCTTCAGGTATAGTCTTTATTTAGAGTAAAAAAATGCTGATTGTTTTAACATATTTATTTTAGTGTCGATTAATTTTAGTACCAGGAATCCATGATCCGCCTCATGCTCATGAACCTCATGCCGCCCCAGTTCCTGAAGTTCCTGTACTCTCCAGGACCGAAGTACCACATCCTGCACCTGTAGTTGGGATGTTCGTACATGAGCCAGTGGCCGTCCATCATGTGACAGGAGTGGCAGCCGTCGGACCAGTGGTAGCGATCCATGAAGGAATCACAGTCATCCGTCATCTCCATCATCTGACCCATGAAGTTCTCCCTGTCATAGATCCTCATTCTGTGGGATCCTCTGTACTGTTTGGGAAGAGAACAAACCGTGTTGCTTTGGAGAAATCCTTCTGGAACACATATAGTTAATTTTCCGGGATCATGCGGCAAGACCTGATGTAGTTGCCCGTCCCCCATCCCCACATGTTCATGTAGTCGGCGTACTCCCCCCTCTTCATGAAGTAGCTGTTTCCCATGTAGTTGGGGTGGTCGTACACCATCCAGCAGCCGCTCTCCACCCTGCAGGAGTGTCAGAACAATCACCGGTGCACTCGTAGGAGCGACCCATGAAGTTCCTGTCCTCGTAGAAGATCACCTGATCATCGAAGATCAACCGCTCATGTGGTGTTCACCTTGAACATCATGTTGGTGGGTTGACCTGGTTGGTTTCTGGCTGGTAGACTGATGTCCTGCAGGTTTAACTCTTGTATTTATACCGGACCAACAACACAGAGCATGTGGCTCTATTTGTGAAAACTCCTGACTGAGCAGCACAGCACACAGACCCACAGTCAGGCGGGTTTCCTCACCAACCCCATGTGACATGGCCTTCAGAAGACCTTACAGCCAGGTCTACTGGCAAGACAACACGCATGGGCCTTTTCTCAATACGCATGGCCCTTTTCTCAATACACGTGGGCCTTTTCTCAATACGCATGGCCCTTTTCTCAATACATGTGGGCCTTTTCTCAATACATGTGGGCCTTTTCTCAATACGCATGGCCCTTTTCTCAATACACGTGGGCCTTTTCTCAATACGCATGGCCCTTTTCTCAATACACGTGGCCCTTTTCTCAATACGCATGGCCCTTTTCTCAATACACCTGGCCCTTTTCTCAATACACGTGGGCCTTTTCTCAATACACCTGGCCCTTTTCTCAATACACGTGGCCCTTTTCTCAATACACGTGGGCCTTTTCTCAACACTGCATTGTGCCTCTTTCATAAGGGTCACTTTTCAGTTTTTTTCTGTATGAGGGACTTTTATCTGTCCTTCATTTGTTTTATTTTTCTGCATGTGGCCAGAATTAGGAATTTGGCACAAGTTCTAGGAATTACTTTCAGTTTTTTTGCCAAAAGGCTTGTCTAAGCATAATAAATGCACCATGCTGATCTGGTGGTTTAGTGTGTGTGTGTGTGTGTGTGTGTGTGTGTGTGTGTGTGTGTGTGTGTGTGTGTGTGTGTGTGTGTGTGTGTGTGTGTGTGTGTGTGTGTGTGTTTGAAATGTGTGAAAGGTATGTGTGTAGAGAGAGGGAAGTAATGTGCAAATGTTTTAGGAATGTATGGAAATAAAGTAAGAATTGTAAGAAGTATTACACTACCACAAGTATTAAAGGAAGTAATATATTACCACAAGTGTAATAGGAAGTATTGGAAGTCTTGGTTTGGCATTGCTATTTTTTGATAAGACACAGGAGTCAGATGGGAAACCCTAGCAGCACATCAAGCTTCTCAAGACCTCAGAAGATCTCAGGATATCAGGATCTTAGGACTTCAGGACCTCAGGACCTCAGAAGATTTCAGGACCTCAGTATATACAAGTGATATTTGTTCATTCTTTAAAAATCCTCAGCTTGCTAAGTGCTTTTTAAACAAGTTTGCAAAAATAGATTCTGGCACTGAAAAATGTATCACTCCAGAACACAGATGGTGTTAAATATCTGTATCACAATAGGCCAAAACACTGCCTTAATTGGAATGTGCATTAATTTGCAGGTTTATGAAATGTAAAATTGACATGACGGTAAAGAACACGATCAACTCTGTGTGGTGGTAAACAGTCTAATCAGCTCTGGGTGGTGGTGTACAGTCTGATCAGCTCTGTGTGGTGGTATACAGTCTGATCATCTCTGGGTGGTGGTGTACAGTCTGATCATCTCTGTGTGGTGGTGTACAGTCTGATTAGCTCTGTGTGGTGGTATACAGTCTGATCAGCTGTGTGTGGTGGTATACAGTGATCAGCTCTGTGTGCTGGTATACAGACTGATTAGCTCTGTGTGGTGGTATATAGTCTGATCAGCTCTGTGTGGTGGTATATAGTCTGATCAGCTCTGTGTGGTGGTATACAGTCTGATCAGCTCTGTGTGGTAGTATACAGTCTGATCAGCTGTGTGTGGTGGTATACAGTGATCAGCTCTGTGTGGTGGTATACAGTCTGATTAGCTCTGTGTGGTGGTATATAGTCTGATCAGCTCTGTGTGGTGGTATACAATCTGATCAGCTCTGTGTGGTATACAGTCTGATTAGCTCTGTGTGGTGGTATACAGTCTGATCAGCTGTGTGTGGTGGTATACAGTCTGATCGGCTCTGTGTGGTGGTATAAAGTCTGATGAGCTCTGTGTGGTACAGTGTTAATTTTGACAGCAATTTTTGATTTAGTTTTAGTCTTAGTCTTTTGACTAAAATGTAATTTAGTTTTAGTCATAATTTAGTCATTGATTTGTTTTTAGTCTTAGTCTAGTTTTAGTCGACTATCATTAGAATTTAGTCGAATAATATCAAAATAATTTAGTTGACTAAAATATAAATGGTGTAGTAGTCATTATATACACTTGCACAAAATGAAACATTTATTAACCAGTTACAGAATATTATTTTTTGTATGTGCAATATATACAAAAACAAATTTCCAAACAACTCTATTGACCTGAACTTATAGTTATTGAGCATAACAATAACAAAACATTGATGACCAGTAGGTCCGCTCTACCTGAAAACATATGGAGTTTATGAACAATGCATATTACATTCTATATAAAACTGGGCGCCGTAAAACAATGCCATAGCCCGCAGATGTCGTTTCATTTGTCGTATTTGTCCCGACATCATCATTCCTCATGGTTTACACAGCATCTTGTTTTTCTCAAAGTCAAAGGAGAAATGTGTCCATATATCGCCGCTCATCTTTCTCCCTGCTGACATTGTCGAGTTAACTTCGAGTTTAATTTCATGAGTGACCACAGTTCACGGGCTGGTTTTGTCCTAACGGGTTCTGCGCGATGTGAAGACTTTAGTTCTGATTGGATGGTTACCCGGTTTGTCCCGCCTCTCCGTGTACGCTAAAGTAGTTACGGTTGGATCTCTTCTTAACTTATCCCTACCTTTCACTAAACTAAATCAGGTCTGATTGAATGTCGTCGCTGGACAATATTTTCGTCTCGTTTTTATTCGTTGACGAAAATGTCCTTTAATTTCGTCATCGTTTTTATCCCTTCGTATAGTTTTAATTTAGTTATCGTCTCGTTTTCGTCATGAAAAAAGGTTCGTTGACGAAAACTATGACGAAAATTATTCGTCAACGAAATTAACACTGGTGTGGTAATATAGTCTGGTCAGCTCTGTGTGGTGGTATATAGTCTGATCATCTCTGTGTGATGATATACAGTCTGATCAGCTCTGTGTGGTTATATACAGTCTGATCAGCTCTGTGTGGTGATATACAGTCTGATCAGCTCTGTGTGGTAGTATATAGTCTGATCAGCTCTGTGTGGTGGTATACAGTCTGATCAGCTCTGTGTGGTAAACAGTCTGATTAGCTCTGTGTGGTGGTATACAGTCTGATCAGCTCTGTGTGGTGGTATACACTCTGATCAGCTCTGTGTGGTGGCATACAGTCTTATCAGCTCTGTGTGGTGGCATACAGTCTTATCAGCTGTGTGTGGTGGTATACAGTCTGATCAGCTCTGTGTGGTGGTATACAGTCTGATCAGCTGTCTGTGGTGGTATACAGTCTGATCAGCTCTGTGTGGTATAGTCTGATCAGCTCTGTGTGGTGGTATACAGTCTGACCAGCTCTGTGTGGTAAACAGTCTGATCAGCTGTGTGTGGTGGTATACAGTCTGATCAGCTCTGTGTGTTGGTATAAAGTCTGATCAGCTCTGTGTGGTGGTATACAGTATGATCAGCTGTCTGTGGTGGTATACAGTCTGATCAGCTCTGTGTGGTGATATACAGTCTGATCAGCTGTGTGTGGTGGTATACAGTCTGATCAGCTGTGTGTGGTAGTATACAGTCTGGTCAGCTCTGTGTGGTAGTATACAGTCTGATCAGCTGTGTGTGGTGGTATACAGTGATCAGCTCTGTGTGGTGGTATACAGTCTGATTAGCTCTGTGTGGTGGTATATAGTCTGATCAGCTCTGTGTGGTGGTATACAGTCTGATCAGCTCTGTGTGGTATACAGTCTGATTAGCTCTGTGTGGTGGTATACAGTCTGATCAGCTGTGTGTGGTGGTATACAGTCTGATCGGCTCTGTGTGGTGGTATAAAGTCTGATGAGCTCTGTGTGGTAATATAGTCTGGTCAGCTCTGTGTGGTGGTATATAGTCTGATCATCTCTGTGTGATGATATACAGTCTGATCAGCTCTGTGTGGTTATATACAGTCTGATCAGCTCTGTGTGGTGATATACAGTCTGATCAGCTGTGTGTGGTATACAGTCTGATCAGCTCTGTGTGGTTATATACAGTCTGATCAGCTCTGTGTGGTGATATACAGTCTGATCAGCTCTGTGTGGTATACAGTCTGATCAGCTGTGTGTGGTATACAGTCTGATCAGCTCTGTGTGGTGGTATACAGTGATCAGCTCTGTGTGGTGGTATACAGTCTGATCAGCTCTGTGTGGTGGTATACAGTCTGATCAGCTCTGTGTGGTATACAGTCTGATTAGCTCTGTGTGGTGGTATACAGTCTGATCAGCTCTGTGTGGTGGTATACAGTCTGGTCAGCTGTGTGTGGTGGTATACAGTCTGATCAGCTGTGTGTGGTGGTATACAGTCTGATCGGCTCTGTGTGGTGGTATAAAGTCTGATGAGCTCTGTGTGGTAATATACAGTCTGGTCAGCTCTGTGTGGTGGTATATAGTCTGATCATCTCTGTGTGGTGATATACAGTCTGATCAGCTCTGTGTGGTTATATACAGTCTGATCAGCTCTGTGTGGTGATATACAGTCTGATCAGCTGTGTGTGGTATACAGTCTGATCAGCTCTGTGTGGTGGTATACAGTCTGACCAGCTCTGTGTGGTATACAGTCTGATCAGCTGTGTGTGGTGGTGTACAGTCTGATCAGCTCTGTGTGGTAGTGTACAGTCTGATCAGCTCTGTGTGGTAGTATAAAGTCTGATTAGCTCTGTGTGGTGATATAAAGTCTGATCAGCTCTGTGTGGTGGTATACAGACTGACCAGCTGACTGTCTGATCAGCTGACTGTCTGTCCACAGAAAATACCTTCAGCTTTTTTGAGAGGTGAAATATTCATCTGAATCAGCAGGTGTTAAATAAGCGTGTGTGTGTGTGTGTGTGTGTGTGTGTGTGTGTGTGTGTGTGTGTGTGTACCTAGATCTCTGGAGAGAGAAGTTTCTGCTACCTTTCTGCAGGGAACAGAAGTGAATCACATTTAAATTAAATTGTCAAGAGCAAAAGAGAAAAGGCTCAGAGCAAATGCAGCTGTGTATTGATCCGCCATCATCTGACAGCACGTTTTAATGTGCAACCAGCGGTAGTTTGTTGAACGTGTGATGAAACAGACCTGGACGTGCTGAATACCAGCAGATGAACTCAACACACACATGAACCCACCACACACATGAACCCAACACACACATGAACCCACCACACACATGAACCCACCACACACATTAACCCACCACACACATAAACCCACCACACACATGAACCCACCACACACATAAACCCACCACACACATGTTTCTCTTCAGCAAACATGTCAATATTTAGTCAAAAAACATTTGACTTCTACTAATCCAGCCAAACTAACGGACATGTTCTTTCCATCTGTTCACACGCACATCTCAAAAAAGGATCAAAAACAACGTCGAACCCTCATTCACACACACGCGTGAAGCTGCTTGTCTATGTGTGTGTTCAGGACCGGGCTGAGTCTGAACACCAGGATATGAGGAGCTGTGCCTGTTAACACCTTCTAACATCTCCTGCCCCTTCCTGACATCCAAGTCCCTACACCACAAACCAAGAAATCAGAAGCGACTTTTGATTTCAGGTTCTTTACGAGGTCCATGTTGGAGCCCGATGGGAGATAAGTCTGTCAGTAAGTGTTCAGATATGTGAACACAGTCACTGAGGTTACATCAGCTCTCAATACTGCAAAGTATATAAAAAGGAAAAAATGACCGTAAATAAAAATTGATCTTCCTTTTCTTCAGATGCAGGTATACTCTCCACCAGTCAAGCTGAACCTTCAGAGTGATACGAACACACAGACATCCCGGTTAAGAGAGTGTTGGGTTCGAACCCTTTTCACACACTCTGCTGACAGGGAAAGTGGTGGAAGTCATTCTGAGATGACAGACAGCTGTGATCTGCAACCCCTCTGCTTCTAAATGTGCCATCAAACTGATGAAATAACAACAGAGATGAAGTGAACAGAAGAATCCAGCTCGCTTTGTAGCCGGAGTTGTTCTCCAGTACGCCAACATGATCTGGGGGCTGGAGCCATTGGCTCTGACATGTCAGGATACGATGGAGGTCTCTGTGAACTGCTGTCATACACATAAGGTAAAGGACATATGTTGTTGTGTCTTCATAGAGGAAGATGCAGGACTCTCTGCCCATGAATATCACACACACACACACACACACACGCACACACACAAACACATATATATATATATATATATATATTCCAGCAGAGCAGGGACTAGATCAGTCTAGGGGAGAAGGGGAGGAGTGCTAAAGGGTTAGGCTTAATCCTAACTCTAGCCTTAACCCTAATCCAGCAATGCTGAATTACGCCCACAGGTGTAAACATGGCTCTTATAGCTGCTTACTTTTAACCATATATATTTAATGTTTTATATATACTCATATATATATATATGTACTTTAATAAAAGATTTTATATGGGGACAGCGATATATTTAACTGGTATATTTAACTGCCTGCTCTCTCTCTCTCTCTCTCTCTCTCCCCCTCCCCATCTCTCTCTCTGCCCCCCCCCCTCTCTCCCTGTCTCTCTCTCTCTCTCACTCTCTCTCTCTCTCTCTCTCTCTCTCTCTCTCTCTCTCTCCCCTCCCCATCTCTCTCTGCCCCCCCCTCTCTCTCTCTCTCTCTGTCTCTCTCTCTCTCACTCTCATAACAACATCTTACCTTACAGGGTTCTCCCAGCCCTTCAGTTGCTATGGCTAACGTGTGTGTCGTGGTTGTGAGTGTGAACACAGCTGCAGGTTGGACTGAGTGGTCCTCACACACAGGTCTGTGCTCACAGTGGTGACGCACACATGGGGATGACACAGCACTAGTGACACTGTTGGTTTGAGAGTGGTACACCACCCTAAACTACCCAGCCTAAAGCAGGGAGGAGATGCAGGGTGTTAGGGGATAGGAGTTAGGGGGTAGGGGATAGGGCATAGGGTTGAAAAAAAGTTGCATGTAAATAGGAATTGTGTTTTAGTAGTAAATGTAGAATTTGTTAGGATTAGGGTTGGGATTAGAATTGGGTTCGGGTATAGGGTTATGCTGTGTGTGTCTGTGGGTGTCAGAAGGATCTCTCTCCTGCCAGCAATTGGCCTCTTTTCTTCTGTGTTAACAAATGACTGGCAAGGTCTGCACCATCCTGCACTACTGTGAATCAAACCTAATATAACACATGTCATCTATCACTACACTTTTGTCACCTTGGTCACTACATCTCCACAACACCACCCTGGGACACTACATCTCCACAACACCACCCTGGGTCAGTCACTACATCTCCACAACACCACCCTGGGTCACTACATCTCCACAACACCACCCTGGGACACTACATCTCCACAACACCACCCTGGGTCAGTCACTACATCTCCACAACACCACCCTGGGACACTACATCTCCACAACACCACTGGGACACTACATCTCCACAACACCACCCTGGGTCACTACATCTCCACAACACCACCCTGGGTCACTATATCTCCACAACACTACCCTGGGACACTACATCTCCACAACACCACCCTGGGACACTACATCTCCACAACACTACCCTGGATCACTACATCTCCACAACACCACCCTGGGACACTACATCTCCACAACACCACCCTGGGTCACTATATCTCCACAACACTACCCTGGGACACTACATCTCCACAACACCACCCTGGGACACTACATCTCCACAACACCACCCTGGGACACTACATCTCCACAACACTACCCTGGATCACTACATCTCCACAACACCACCCTGGGTCACTACATCTCCACAACACCACCCTGGGTCACTACATCTAGTGTCAGGTCTTTTCTTTTCATCCATGATATTCAGCTGCATGTCATCCACTCATCTTTTTTGTGTCATCTTTGGCCGTCAGTTTAACTACGCGCAACTTTACCAGCTGACAAGCCAAACGTGGATGGTTCAGTCTCAAATGTATTCTGACTCCAGCTGTCTGTCAGCTGACCCTAAACTTACACAGATGTTTACGCTGTCTACACTAAACCTACACAGATGTTCCTCTGCAGTGTTCTTGCCGCTCTGCGCTGGCTGAGCTTTGTTGAGTGGAAGGAAGCGTCCGTGTGAGTGAAGGATTATCAGAACCAGTAACTATCATACATTTGACCCGTCTGCATTTATCCCTTTTTCTCTACTGTTACTGTTCTGTAAACTCTCGAATGTGCTTTTCTAGATTCATAAACAGTGGCATTATACCACCTAGTCGGGTTTTTTTAATTGAATGCGTCTTTATTCAACAGAAAATTAATGTTTGTTTTTTTTTTCGTTTAAAGTACAAATGTACCCGCACGTGATCAGCCAATTTTCTTTCAGCATTCGACGTCGCGCGGAGAGGTAAGTGCGCGTGAAGATTTGGCAGAAGCTTTCAACTCAAGTGTCAGATTAGTTAGTTACTTCCCCGCGTGCACCTGGGACATCTCACAGTCTCGAGCGATGCTTTTAGGGAAAAGCAGGCAGTCTGTGGAGAAAATCGCATCCCTTAAATGCACAACTCCACCTACAGTTGTTGTTTTTAATCCTCTACAGTCTGCAGGGATCTTCACGTCCTGAGGACATCCTCACTGCTCACGTTCCGTCTGCTCCGCTCCGGAGTTGCGCAGTTTCAACTCGTATAATACTGCAGCTGGTTGAGCTGCGAGCGGCCCGTTACTCAACTCCGCCCTCGCTCCGGTCCAGTTCTCCGGCGCGGGGCGTGTCGCTGTGGGCGGGTTTCTGCGCGGTGCTGAAGCTGCCGACTCTCTTCCAGGGAGGCAGGTGGAGCGACAGGACCTGGACAACATCTGCGAGCAGGAGACGGAACACTGCGCTGTACTCCGCTCCGCGCGTACTGGATACAAGGAGACCCGAGGTTGCGCGTCAAGGAATTTTAACCGCACTTTCTTTCCACGCCGGATTTGGAAAAGGGGAAAAGGGGGGAAGAGCATTTCAAAGGTAAGACAGTTGTGCGTTTGGGGTTAAGTGTGTATGTGGTTCGACGGGCGCAGCTGGGGTGCAGGGCGACGTGCACGCTCCGTGTCATCTGTTGTTTCTAAATGCGAATCAGTACCGAGATGAACGTCCCGGTACCGTCTGCAGCGCACGAGATCATTCATTCGCACAGTTGATCTAAAGCAGACAGACATCGGTCTGCGTGTGTCTCTTGGGTTATTACAGGCATAAGCTGTGTTTCTGATAGCATATCAGCCTTTTTATTTGCGTCAGTAATGTGTTTTTATCTTTGGAGGTTTCTGGGGTTATTGTTATGTGTGTCATTTATTTATTGTGGGTCTCGCGGTCTATAGAGGACAAAACGGGGGGAAAGAAGCAGCGACTAATGCAGTTTAAATGAAATGCAGGAAATACTTTAGCGCTAATGGCCGTTAACGGTCCCGTTTATCCCGTCGTTTACTGCTCGGTTCTTGCGCGGATTCACGTCCAGTACCGAGTAACCGAGATATCGGGAAACAAGTTCACACACGAGAAAGGCGAGATGGAAAACGGTGGAGATGTTCTCGGTGAATAACAACGGATATAAACAGAGACGGTTATTTAATTCTGTCTCGTTTACAAAAACCCCAAAGTCAATCTTGGGTTTGATTCATAACTAGTCTGAAATGGGGTGTTGTTTGCGGGCCCTCTAAATAAATACTGTGACACAATAAATGCTGTAATACTCGGGTGGTTTTTCAGTCCGGTGCCGTGGCGCAAACTTCTCGCGGTGGCGTCTTCTCCTGAGCGGTGCTGCCTTGGGCTCCTGTGTCTTTGGAGCGTTTTAGCAGGACCAAAGAGACGCTTGGACTTGTGAACCATGTGTCTGTCGGGACAGACGTCCAGTCATGTCGCTCAGGTGAAATGTTTGAATACGTCTCCACTACACCCACCCCGCGCGCGCTCAGGAAAGAGAGAGAGAGAGAGAGATGGAGAGAGGGATGCAGGCTGATCACGTTAGGTCTGTCATCGTAACAGTATACTAAGATTAAGAGGTGATTCCATCTTTATCCGTCGAAGCGTCCTAAGCTCAAGAAAGCAGATAAAACGCACGTTGATATTACCGGATCTGAAGTGATGTGTGTGTAGACGTGTTTACATTCACTGCGGTCCAATTTTGGCGTGAACACATTATAACGTGAATATACAGAATCTCCTGGATGTCTAAGAAACACATTAATTTAAACCAGCTCGCGGTATCATCACGTAAAATATAACGCGAATGAGCCATCGCCAGCCCTCCAGCGTGGGTATCTGCGTGGAGCGCCGCGGTTCATCTCGTATTAGCGTGTGTCCGTGTAATGATCGCGTGGTCCATCGCGACATCACGACCCCTCTCCTCGGAATGAAGATGAAAGTCCATCCCGCCTGTCGTGACGCCGGGGTGCAGGAGCGCGCGGGGTGCACCGTCACTGTCACGTCCACGGGGGTAGCGCGCGTGCGTCACGCGTCTTTAGTGCACACTGCGGGGGCCACTGTGTTATAACTGTCACCTACGGACCCTCTTAGGTAAGAGGGTCATCCGTGCAAATGCAACGAGGGCGCGGTCAAAACACTCCAACATTCTTTTATCATTCGCCTACTGACTTTGCCTGTAGTTTTTTTTAGCTGGAGTTTAGCTGTCGAATATCAAACGCCACCTCCCTCTTTTAAATCTGCTAAATCATAAGTAGGCCTCGAGGGTATTCATCAGTCTGCTATGATTTCACGGTATTTGTGTAAACGGGTTCGCTAAGACAGAAGCACGTGGAGCGCAAACATTACAAATAGCGCTTAAAGCAGATGCTGAGGTGAAAGACCAGGATGTAAAACAGAAC
Source organism: Brachyhypopomus gauderio (assembly GCF_052324685.1). NCBI lineage: Eukaryota > Metazoa > Chordata > Actinopteri > Gymnotiformes > Hypopomidae > Brachyhypopomus > Brachyhypopomus gauderio. The sequence continues at coordinate 52,485,255 of NC_135211.1, forward strand.
CACTCAGACGAACAGCACCACTGTTCAAATCTCTGTATATTTGCAACGCAGTCCCAAAGCTTTGCTCGGGATCCGGATCGCTCGTGACATTTAAAAACTGCATTGAAACACAGCGGAAGCTCGTTGAAAAGCCCGCAAAACCCTTCCCGCCCACGTCCGTGGCCAAGCCGACTCTCGGGCTCTGTGTTAAAGCTTCTGTTCGACTTGACACAATATATTAAGTGGGATCTCTGAAGGATGCTTCCAAGTCCGCTATTGTGCACTTAGGTGGTTTGTAATAAGTGTAGATTCTCCCCATTTGAATAATTGTTGCGAACCTCAGCTCGAGCGGTGAGAATTCACACGCACTTATCCCGAGACGCGTGGAATTCATATACAACCTCTGAATAGACCCACTAATATAGTTTCAGTCTGTGACTTTATTGCTCCCGAATAATCTTTCCCGCGTAATCTGTGCCCACATATCTTTTGTGGTGCAGCTGTGTTTTCCTGGATGTTCGGGCCCACTGGATCAGAGGCTTTTAGCCGTTACGGATCTTTGCCTGAAACAGTGTATGGTGCAGGATGGGCGGTCAGATGAGTCACTTCCTAAAGGGGTTTGTACAATTCAGCTCATTCTATGCTGGCGATCTTTAGTCAATCAGACGTGTGTGTGTGTGTGAGTCTTGAGGGTGTGGTGCACTTTGCCTCCCATCCTAAAGTAAAGTGAGGACCTTCCACAGGAACACACTCCTGTGTGAGGAACGTCCACACACTCCTTCTTTGCCTTGGGATGCATTCTGTGTGTGGTTGACTCAGATGTGGCCCCTGACAGTAGGGGTGTGGTATCTGCCCCTGACAGTAGGGGTGTGGTATCTGCCCCTGACAGTAGGGGTGTGGTATCTGCCCCTGACAGTAGGGGTGTGGTATCTGCCTCTGACAGTAGGGGTGTGGTATCTGCCCCTGACAGTAGGGGTGTGGTATCTGCCCCTGACAGTAGGGTTGTGGTATCTGCCTCTGACAGTAGGGGTGTGGTATCTGCCCCTGACAGTAGGGGTGTGGTATCTGCCCCTGACAGTAGGGGCATGGCTTATTTACCCCTGACAGTGGGGGCATGGCTTATTTACCCCTGACAGTAGGGGCATGGTCTCTGTGATTCAAGTTCAGATCGAGGTATGTAAGCTTGCAATAATCCGCTTCTCACCAAGGCTGAAGTGGATATTTGCTCTCCTCTCCCTCTCTCTCTCTCCTTCCATCTCTCTCTCTCTATCCCTCTGCTTGTGGCTACAAAGAGCTTCAGAGGAGGCAAGACTCAACAGTTTTCTGCCCCTCGCAGAGAATTCTGAAGTCAGTTACCGTAGCCCGCCCTATCCTGCCCAGTGCCCTGTCACATCAGACCATCAGGTCACATTAGCTGCTGATTGGCTAAAGTGTGACATGATTGACATGTCAGTGGCTTCGGTGCACATTAACATCTGCACGTCCACTGCTGCTCAGGGGAGCACTGTGGTGTGTTGACTAGTTGTCATGTTCTCACACACTTTCTCTCTGTCTGTCTCTCACTCTCTCTCTGTCTCTCTCTCTCTCCCCCTGTCTCATCTCTCTCTCTCCTTTCTCTCTCTCTTTCTCTCTCTCTCCCCCTGTCTCCTCTCTCTCTCTCTCTCTCTATATATATATATATGTGACATGAGAGCCACACCCAGAACATGTGGTACTGAAACACCAATCATAAACACACACTGAGTCGGGGGAGGGGGGTAGAAATACCTGGGGTGGGATACCCAGGGCGGGGTGGAATACCCGGGGCAGGAGGGGATATCTGGGGCAGGGGGGGATGTACTCGGGGCAGGGGGGGAGTACCCAGGGCGAGGGGGGGGGGGATACCCGGGGCAGGGGGGGGGGATACATCGGGGCAGGGGGGAGTACCCAGGGCGGGAGGGATACCCGGGGCAGGGGGGGATACCCAGATTATCACTCTATCACAGGGTTTTGTATGAATGATTCTGAGAGAACAACATTAATGCAAAAGCATTTGGAAAATGTGACTGCAAAACAATTCAGTGAAAATATTGTGTGAAGGTTGTGTGCTTTGGGCTAGGGCGTATGGGGTAGGGTATAAGGGGTAGAACATTCAGGGTAGAACAGGGTCGGGTGTACGAGGTAGGAATGTATGGTAGGGTGTGTAGGGTAGAGTGTATGGGGTAGGAAGGTATGGGGTAGGGTGTGTAGGGTAGAGTACATGGGGTAAGAAGGTATGGGGTAGGGTGTGCAGGGTAGAGTGTATGGGGTAGGAAGGTATGTGTTAGGGTGTGCAGGGTGGGGTGTATGGGGTAGGAAGGTATGTGTTAGGGTGTGTAGGGTAGAGTGTATGGGGTAGGAAGGTATGGGGTAAGGTGTGCAGGGTAGAGTGTATGGGGTAGGAAGGTATGTGTTAGGGTGTGCAGGGTGGGGTGTATGGAGTAGGAAGGTATGTGTTAGGGTGTGTAGGGTAGAGTGTATGAGGTAGGAAGGTATGGGGTAGGGTGTGCAGGGTGGGGTGTATGGGGTAGGAAGGTATGTGTTAGGGTGTGTAGGGTAGAGTGTATGGGGTAGGAAGGTATGGGGTAGGGTGTGCAGGGTAGAGTGTATGGGGTAGGAAGGTATGTGTTAGGGTGTGCAGGGTGGGGTGTATGGGGTAGGAAGGTATGTGTTAGGGTGTGTAGGGTAGAGTGTATGGGGTAGGAAGGTATGGGGTAGGGTGTGTAGGGTAGAGTGTATGGGGTAGGAAGGTATGTGTTAGGGTGTGCAGGGTGGGGTGTATGGGGTAGGAAGGTATGTGTTAGGGTGTGTAGGGTAGAGTGTATGGGGTAGGAAGGTATGGGGTAAGGTGTGCAGGGTAGAGTGTATGGGGTAGGAAGGTATGGGGTAGGGCAGTGGTTCCCAAACTTTTTCTGCCGTGCCCCCCTTTAGTAGATGAGAGTAGATGAGAATATTTTTGCACGCCCCCCCCCCCCCCCCCCATATTCTAGGGATGCACCGATTCACGTTTTTCACTTCCGATACCCATTCAGATATCTGAGGCTTAGTATCGGCCGATATTGATCCGATACTGATCTGATAGAGTTTTTTTAAACACAGACATACTGATTTACAAGTTTATTGAAAACTCTGCGCCAGTATAGCACACTTAAACACACATAAAAACATATAAAAACAACACAACTTGCATTTGTTCAGTCAGTGCAATTATGAATATAACATTGAATGTGAAATACCAAAGAACCTACAACAGACAAAAACAATAGGTTCACAACTTTGGTCAAACATGAAAAAAATAAACTGCAAGAAACCTTTGAAATGGTTCAAGAATTCCAAATATCATTTTAAATAAATAAGGAGATGAAATAAGAGAAACAGCAATACCTATGCGGATAGTTTGCTAGCGCAGACATCACGCAGAGCACAAAGCATGTAACGGCCAGAAATATGTGTACTGTCTCTTTAAGGGAGCGAGTTGAGCGCGCGTATGAAATGTTGTTTTTTTTAGCTTTCTGCCTTAGACCGACTCAGACCACTGCTCTTTATTTTATTTCTGTAAGTAACGCATTAAATGAGCTTTGGACAACTCACCAGTTCATGTATGAACAGTCAAGTAGTGCTGGAGCCTAGGTTTATTTTGGTCAACCAGCAAATAAACGGACTAAGTGGAATACCACCAGCGCGAGTACGAGTCAGTGATTCACCTCGCCTCTGTGTGCTTCGTGTTTCACTCGTCTGTTAACTGTCCGAGTTCACTTCTATCCGGGACAGATTGGATATTTAAGGTTGAACTAACTCCGAAAAGCGTTACAAGCATAGAATTAGACTGAATAGATCTGTTTTTATGAATCGGTCACATTGTCACCGATACCCGATCTAGAATTTTTCAGATATTAATATCGGAATCGGTGCATCCCCAATATTGACACATGTGCACATGTTTTACTTCCAAGCTCCGCGCCCCCCCCTGCAATAGCTCCGCGCCCCACCTAGGGGGCGCACCCCCCACTTTGGGAACCACTGGGGTAGGGTGTGTAGGGTAGAGTGTATGGGGTAGGAAGGTATGGGGTTGGTCGTCCTTTACACAATCTCTATGGAATGACTGCAAAAAGAGGCATGACAATCTGAGGAAGAAATCTTAGTGGGAGGAGCATGTTCAGAATGTTCATGTAAGGTTATGACATCAGCTTAGTGGGAGGAGCATGTTCAGAATGTTCGTGTAAGGCTATGACATCAGCTTAATGGGAGGAGCATGTTCAGAATGTTCATGTAAAGCTATGACATCAGCTTAGTGGGAGGAGAACGGGCAGGTCGGACATTAGCTTTAGGGTGGATGTTTGTACGGCCGTGATGCCTTCACATGATGGAGCAGCACGTTTAAAAGCTAATGCCTGCCCTCCGGCCGCATGCGGCCCGGGGAGACATGGGATCCAGGCGGATATCGATCCCAGCGTGTTCCTCCCAGCTACGCAGAGGGCTGAAGGCTTGTGAGTGTGACCCCGTCCAGGAGAAACAGCAGACACACGAGAGACGGAGGAACGGAGGACTTTCTGAAGCTTTGAAGGTTTTTCTGAAGTTGTGCACTGGTGACTGTTCTGTGGTGATTTATTCTCTGAACCTGAGCAAGGCTGGAGATGTGGAATAAATAAAGAAACAGTAGAAGGTGATTCAACATTTAGAGGGAAATTTCTGCCGTCACGAGAGACTTTCCTCATGGAGATTCATTTTCAGCACAGGGTTGCTATGGAGTTGAAAGTGAACTCATTGCTTTTCATTGTAAAGGGTCCTTTTGATTGTGGAGGAATGGTAGGCAGTGATTGATCTGCTGTGATGATCACTGCTTCCGTGTAGTGACGTATGTGCTAAAAACCTCATGGCTGCATTTCCAGAGATGTACTCATGTACTGCATGTTTTCATGCAGGATATGTACAGACCCCATACAGGACATGTTCAGGACATGTACAGACTCTGTTCAGGACATGTTCCGGACATGTACAGACCCCGCACAGCAGACCTGGGCAAACTACGGCCCGCGGGCCACATCCGGCCCATTGTGCGTCCCTGTCCGGCCGGCGAGAGGTCAATCATAAATTTAACAAATATCTATGTCGTGCGTGCAATACAACTGTGACGCTTTTATTTTGAAAGCGCTACGTTTTTGTTAATTCCGTGTGGATGTACGTGCTTGTGTGTGAGCTGTGCAAGAAACACTGTAGGTGATCAGCGACAAGTTAAGGCAAAATTTATACTTTCGCGAGTGAACGTAGCACGCGACTCCGCACCGCTTGCACGAACCTCCGCGAACGGCGGAACATTTACGTGAAAATTATAATTGTGAATTGTGTTCCAGGTTTGAAAAGTGCTGGAATGTTGGCTAAAGTACTTGAAAATGCTTGAAATTGTAGGTGTATTTCGATTCACAACAAATAGCTGACTGAACAGGGGGGTATTCCAGAAAGCGGATTCAGTGATGAAACCGGGTAAGTAAACTCAGAGTTAACGAAAACTCAGGGTTTTCCGTTCCAGAAACCGAGCTTAGAGAGAACCTGAGTCAGCTGGGAAATATTGAAATGGACCTTGAAAGTGCCGTAGAAGTGCTTTAAAGCTAGGTTTAAACCGACGCGGTGCGAACATCGCGGGGGTCCGCGCGGCGAAAATGACGTAATCGCGGTGGCTCTGCCCGTGCGCGAGGGCGCACTGTTGATTCGCGAGGTCGTGCACCTCTCGAATTTTGTAACTTTGCGCGCACGCCGCGCCTCAGCGCGATGGATAAAGTCATGTTTGCAGGGTTCATACACCTTTACAAGGTGGAATTAAAGCATTTGTACGTCACTTTCAAGGTCCATTTCAATATTTCCCAGCACGTTAAACTTAATTAAGTTAAATATTTATACATATACTCGAAATGATTCAAAATAATTCGCTTTTTTATCACATTATTTAATGGTTGTTTAAAGTCTTCACATTCTCCCATGTTTCGTCCTGGAATTACAAGAGGCTCGTATTTGTTAATGTAATACAAGAAAACTGTTCATCCAGATGGCTATTTGTTGTGAAACGAAGTAGTTACAATTTCAAACATTTTCAAGTATTTAGCCTAAATTCCAGCACTTTTCAAATCTGAAACAAAAAGCAACATTAAAATTGGTCAGGTAAATGTTCCTTCCATTGTTTTTGAGGGGTGTTTCTTTATACTAACACACATCGTTTCGGAGAACACTACACAGAATGTGAAGCGGCAAGTATAAACGCCTCCACCGTTTGCGGAAGTTCGTGCGAGGTGGGCGGGGGCCACCGTAATGACGTCATTTTTATTTGTGTGGCCCTCTGTTCAGGTTTCTCATGTGGCCCCTTGTAAAAATTAATTGCCCACCCCTGCCGTACAGGGTACAGACCCTGTACAGGACATGTTTAGGACATGTACAGACCCTGTTTAGGACATGTACAGACCCCGTACAGGACATGTTCAGGACATGTACAGACCTATACATGGTACAGACCCTGTACAGGACATGTTCAGGACATGTGCAGACCATGTTCAGGACATGTACAGACCCCATACAAGACATGTTCAGAACATGTACAGACCCGTACAGGACATGTTCAGGACATGTACAGACCCGTACAGGACATGTTCAGGACATGTACAGACCCTGTTCAGGACATGTACAGACCCCGTACAGGACATGTTCAGGACATGTACAGACCCTGTTCAGGACATGTACAGACCCCGTACAGACCCTGTTCAGGACATGTACAGACCCGTACAGGACATGTTCAGGACATGTACAGACCCTGTTCAGGACATGTACAGACCCCGTACAGGACATGTTCAGGACATGTACAGACCCGTACAGGGTACAGACCCTGTACAGGACATGTTCAGGACATGTACAGACCCTGTTCAGGACATGGACAGACCCCGTACAGGACATGTTCAGGACATGTACAGACCCTGTTCAGGACATGTACAGACCCCATACAGACCCTGTTCAGGACATGTACAGACCCCGTACAGGCCATGTTCAGGACATGTACAGCTGTGTGTAGTGTGTAGATATGTGTAGCAGTTTGTAGATGCGTGTGGTGATGTGCAGCTATGTGTAGAGTGTAGATGCTTGTAGCTGTGTGTAGTGTGTAGCTGTGTGTAGATTGTAGATGTGTGTGGTGCTGTGTAGCTGTGTGTAGTGAGTAGATGTGTGTAGACTGTAGATGTGTGTGGCTGTGTAGTGTGTAGCTGTGTGTAGTGTGTAGCCGTGTGTAGTGTGTAGATTTGTGTAGACTGTAGATGTGTGTAGTGCTGTGTAGATGTGTGTAGTGTGTAGATGTATGTGGTACTGTGTAGATGTGTGTAGTGTGTAGATGTATATGGTGCTGTGTAGATATGTGTGTAGTTTGTAGCTGTGTGTAGACTGTATATGTGTGTGGTGCTATGTAGATGTGTGTAGTGTGTAGATGTGTGTAGTGTGTAGATGTGTGTGGTGTGTAGATGTGTGTAGTGTGTAGATGTGTGTGGTGTGTAGATGTGTGTGGTGCTATGTAGATGTGTGTGGTGTGTAGATGTGTGTAGTGTGTAGATGTGTGTGGTGTGTAGTGTGTAGATGTGTGTAGTGTGTAGATGTGTGTGGTGTGTAGATGTGTGTAGTGTGTAGATGTGTGTAGTGTGTAGATGTGTGTGGTGCTATGTAGATGTGTGTAGTGTGTAGATGTGTGTAGTGTGTAGATGTGTGTGGTGTGTAGATGTGTGTGGTGCTATGTAGATGTGTGTAGTGTGTAGATGTGTGTGGTGTGTAGATGTGTGTAGTGTGTAGATGTGTGTAGTGTGTAGATGTGTGTAGCTCCTGCTGTTCTACTAGACCTGAAAGGGCCAGGATTTATTTGGGGCAGGATTCTTTTATTCTAATATATATAGAATATATGCACACACACACACATACACACACACACACACACACACACACACACACACACACACACACACACACACACACACACACACACACTCACCGGTACACCTTGCTAGTACAGGGTTGGACCCCCCTTTGCCTTCAGAACTGCCTTAATCCTTCGTGGCATAGATTCAACAAGGTACTGGAAACATTCCTCAGACAGTCTGGTCCATATTCACATGATCACATAGATTTGCTGCAGATTTGTCGGCTGCACATCCATGATGTGAATCTCCCGTTCCACCACATCCCAAAGGTGCTCTACTGGACTGAGATCTGGTGACTGTGAAGGCCATTTGAGTACAGTGAACTCATTATTGTGTTCAAGAGATGATTTGTGCTTTATGACATGGTGCGTTTTCCTGCTGGCAGTAGCCATCAGAAGATGGGTACAACTGGTACTAATGGGCCCATAGTGTGTCAGGAAAATATCCCCCACCAGCCTGAACCGTTGATACAAGGCAGGATGGGTCCATGCTTTCACGTTGTTGACGCCAAATTCTGACACTACCATCTGAATGTCGCAGCAGAAATTGAGAATCATCAGACCAGGGAACGTTTTTTCAATCTTTTATTGTCCAATTTAGGTAAACCTGTGTGAATTGTAGCTTCAGTTCCCTGTTCTTAGCTGACAGGAGTGGCACCCGGTGTGGTCTTCTGCTGCTGTAGCCCATCCGTGTGTTCAGAGATGTTCTTCTGCATGCCTCGGTTGTAACAACTGGTTATTTGAGTTCAGTAGCGAACCGTGACCATTAAACCTGGGACCGCTACCCCCCCCGAAATTTTTTTGTTTTTCCTCTCCTAATAAACTGCAATAAAGAATAAAGAAAAAACCGAGACGACAGTATAGCTTTAGAAGCGCAATAAACAATAACATTTGTACTAGATAACTTGTTAAGCAAAATAAGTTTCCAAACGAAATAAGGTTCACAGCTCCGTGGTTCTCGGAAGCGGAATATGTAAATATGTAAATGAGGACGTCAAAGGGATGAATCGAAACTACATAGCGGCGGTAGGCTAACGACAGCTAGCGTCGCCACAGCGGGCGGAAATTATCATACAGTTAAGCCCGCCCACTAAGACGGCAGATATGATTGGTCAATTTTACTGTCATTTGAAACTGGTATTGCGCTGAATTATAACTGCCAGGCCCTCTGTAAACGAACAGCGGGCATCACAGTCCTGATAGGGGGAGACACAGGCTCACTTAACCCCTCACCTTCCAACACAGATTGAATAGACAAGGGTGAATAATTTATTTGCTTATATTTCTGTAATTGTTTAGATGTCGATTGTAAAACTGTAAGTAGATAAAATTTAATTGGATAATTATATATATATATATATTGTTTTAAGAATCTTTTAGGCCCTCTGAGAGGGCGTAGAGGGCCCTGACGGTTCCCCACTGTTTGAGTTACTGTAGC
>NC_135211.1:52499625-52527125 GCF_052324685.1 Brachyhypopomus gauderio
AAATGTAGGTGTAGATGTAGGTGTAGATGTAGATGTAGATGTAAATGTAGATGTAGATGTAGATGTAGATGTAAATGTAGGTGTAGATGTAGGTGTAGATGTAGATGTAAATGTAGGTGTAGATGTAGATGTAAATGTAGGTGTAGATGTAGATGTAGATGTAGATGTAGATGTAGATGTAGATGTAGGTGTAGGTGTAGATGTAGATGTAAATGTAAATGTAGGTGTAGATGTAGATGTAAATGTAAATGTAGGTGTAGATGTAGATGCAGATGTAAATGTAGATGTAGGTGTAGATGTAGGTGTAGATGTAGATGTAAATGTAAATGTAGGTGTAGATGTAGATGCAGATGTAAATGTAGATGTAGGTGTAGATGTAGATGTAAATGTAAATGTAGGTGTAGATGTAGATGCAGATGTAAATGTAGATGCAGATGCAGATGTAGATGTAGATGTAGATGTACATCTGTCCCCTTTGTCCCCTCATTATGACCAATCAGGACCGCTATCCCCTCATTATGACCAATCAGGACCGCTGTCTCTGATTGGTCAGGATTGTTCTGATTTTTCAAGAATCCCCCAGTCAGGATCAGACCAGGATCAGACACCTGCCCACATGTTCTGACCAATCAAGAGCTCAGTCTCCTCGTCCTGACCACTCAGGATCATTCTGACCCATCAGGCTTTTTCTGACCTGTCATAACCCCCGCCCCTTGTTCTGACCAATCACAAACCCAGTACCCTCCCCATTGTGCCTGTATCCCAGCATGCAGCAGGAGAGTTTGTATGTGCTGTTGTTAGTTTCCTCAGCATGAGCATCCAGCTGATTTTATTCCATTTTGCCCTCATTGCTGCATGCTGTGTGTGTGTGTGTGTGTGTGTGTGTGTGTGTGTGTGTGTGTGTGTGTGTGTGTGTGTGTGTGTGTGTGTGTGTGTGCATGTGTGTGTCTCTTCAGGTGTTATTTGAAGAACTTCACTTTGAAGACACACATGCACACACACACACACACACACACACACACACACACACACACACACACACACACACACACACACAAACATAAACCGTGGTCACCTAAGGTAAAAAGGTAAAATAAGGGCTCCATCTCTCCTCAGCTGTTCTAATTGTATTATGACTCTAGCAGTATAAGGCAGAGACTGCTGGTGCATCCATCAGGTTAATAACATCTCTGGTTTCAGAGTCATTAGCCTGAGTGAGGGGAGCTGCCTGGCTGTACTGATCATCCTGTAATCAGAGATTTTATGAATGTGAGCGTGCTGCTTTTGTTTATTTATTTACCTCTTTATTTCTCTGATCGTGGGCAAATTTACCTGCATTATGTGTATGAGGCAGAGCAGATATCAGAGGTGGAATAAAACATTACAGGAGAGCATGAAACAGCCTGCAGCAGCTGATCTGACTTCCTGTTCAGCCTCGAACAACCTGTCACAGGCTCACACAACCTCACACAACTTCATACACCCTCAAACAACCTCATACAGCCTCAAACAACCTCACACAACCTCAAACAACCTCACACAACCTCACACAATCTCATACAGCCTCACACAACCTCACACAATCTCAAACAACCCCACACAACCTCATACAACCCCACTTGACCTCAAACAACCTCAAACAACCTCACACAACCTCATACAACCTCAAACAACCTCACACAACCTCACACAATCTCAAACAACCTCATACAACCTCACACAACCTCATACAGCCTCAAACAACCTCATGCAGCCTCAAACAACCCCACACAACCCCACACAACCTCATACAACCTCAAACAACCTCAAACAACCTCACACAACCTCATACAGCCTCACACAACCTCATACAACCTCAAACAACCTCACACAACCTCATACAACCTCACACAACCTCATACAGCCTCAAACAACCTCATGCAGCCTCAAACAACCTCACACAACCTCAACCAACCTCAACCAACCTCACACAACCTCAACCAACCTCAAACAACCTCACACAATCTCAAACAACCTCATACAACCTCACACAACCTCATACAGCCTCACACAGCCTCAAACAACCTCACACAACCTCATACAACCTCAACCAACCTCACACAACCTCATACAACCTCACACAACCTCACACAAATTCCTACAGCCTCACACAACCTCATATATCCTCACACAACCTCATACAGCCTCACACAACCTCAAACAACCTCAAATAACCTCATACAGCCTCACACAACCGCAACCAACCTCAAACAACCTCACACAACCTCATACAACCTCACACAACCTCATACAGCCTCAAACAACCTCATACAACCTCAAACAACCTTACACAACACCACCTACAACCTCATGCAGCCTCAAACAACATCATACAACCTCACACAACCTCACACAACCTCATACAGCCTCACACAACCTCAAACAACCTCACACAACCTCATACAACCTCACACAACCTCATGCAGCCTCAAACAACCTCATACAACCTCAAACAACCTTACACAACACCACCTACAGCCTCATGCAGCCTCAAACAACCCCACACAACCCCACACAACCTCATACAACCTCAAACAACCTCAAACAACCTCACACAACCTCATACAGCCTCACACAACCTCATACAACCTCAAACAACCTCACACAACCTCATACAACCTCACACAACCTCATACAGCCTCAAACAACCTCATGCAGCCTCAAACAACCTCACACAACCTCAACCAACCTCAACCAACCTCACACAACCTCAACCAACCTCAAACAACCTCACACAATCTCAAACAACCTCATACAACCTCACACAACCTCATACAGCCTCACACAGCCTCAAACAGCCTCAAACAACCTCACACAACCTCATACAACCTCAACCAACCTCACACAACCTCATACAACCTCACACAACCTCACACAACCTCCTACAGCCTCACACAACCTCATATATCCTCACACAACCTCATACAGCCTCACACAACCTCAAACAACCTCAAATAACCTCATACAGCCTCACACAACCGCAACCAACCTCAAACAACCTCACACAACCTCATACAACCTCACACAACCTCATACAGCCTCAAACAACCTCATACAACCTCAAACAACCTTACACAACACCACCTACAACCTCATGCAGCCTCAAACAACATCATACAACCTCACACAACCTCACACAACCTCATACAGCCTCACACAACCTCAAACAACCTCACACAACCTCATACAACCTCACACAACCTCATGCAGCCTCAAACAACCTCATACAACCTCAAACAACCTTACACAACACCACCTACAGCCTCATGCAGCCTCAAACAACCTCATACAACCTCAAACAACCTCACACAATCTCACACAATCTCACAGTACCTCATACAGCCTCAATCAACATCATACAACCTCATACAGCCTCAAACAACCTCACACAACCTCACACAACCTCATACAGCTTTAAACAACCTCATACAACCTCACACAATCCACAATCTCACACAACCTCAAAAAACCTTACAAAATCTCATACAACTTCACAACCTCATACAGCTTCACACAACATTGTACAGCCTATACAACCTCATACACCCTCACACAACCTCAAACAGCCTCGCACAACCTCATATAACCTCATACAGCCCCATACAGCCTCACACAACCTCATACAGCCTTATACAGTCTCACCCAGTCTCACAGTTTCATACAGCCCCAGACAGTTGCCTGGCTGTACAATCTCATACAGTGAGTGACACATAGTGACACATAGTCTCACACAGGTGTGTGTTAAAAGGAAAGATAATTTGTATAGCATGGGAGAGTAAAAAAGATATAAAAGGGCCTGGTCTCTGAATTTGAAAATTTCAATATGTCTTTGTGTGCGTGTGTCTGCCAGTGTGTATATCTGTCAATCTGAGACAGAAAGAGTGGGAGAGAGAAAGATTGAAATGAAGAATGTTTGCCTTCTTCACAGATGGTAGCAGTGACCGGTCTGCATGTTCAGGGTGTGTTCAGTGTTTTGGGACACTATAAATAACCAGAATGCATTTCTGTACACATTTTCTGTTTCTTTTTCACTCTTTCTCTCTCTCTTTTATTTTTTCCTATTCCTACCATTCAAATCGCCAGTTGCCTGTTCCCCCCTCCCCATCTCTCTCTTTCACTCTCCATCTCTTTCATCCCTCTCTCTACTCTTTTCTCTATCTTTTCACATCTATTAAATGAAAGAGATGGGATTATGGGGCCCATTAACGTGTACTTTACTCTGAATCATCCTCTCCAGGTTTCGCCATCTTATATCACCCTCTGTTCTACTTATCTACTGCACTCCAGCTCAGGCATGTGTGTCTCTGTGTCTCTGTGTCCCTGTGCATGTGTGTCTCTGTGTCTGTGTGCCTGTGTGTCTCTGTGTCCCTGTGCATGTGTGTCTCTGTGTCTGTGTGCATGTGTGTCTCTGTGTCCATGTGCTTGTGTGTCTATGTGTCTGTGTGAACGTGTGTCTCTGTGTCTCTGTGTCCATGTGCATGTGTGTCTCTGTGTCTGTGTGCATGTGTCTCTGTGTCTGTGTGCATGTGTGTCTCTGTGTCCGTGTGCATGTGTGTCTGTTTCTGTTGTTCAGCAGCATGTGTTGTTGACCCCACCCCCCCCATCAGCACCTCTCTGTCTCCCTCTCTGTGGAGCAGCTGTCCTCACATCTCTGCTCTATGTGTGATTATTCTCATCCCTGTCTCTCTCTAAATGAGCTTCACTTTAAAACACTGTTGGGCTCTTTTACTCCCTGTCAGTTTTTTTCTCCCTTGCATTCAGAGTGTTTTTCTCTCCCTTTTTCTTTCTTACTTTCTTTCTCTCTCTCTCTCTCTCTCTCTCTCTCTCTCTCTTTATCCCATTTGTTAGTGTGGCTGTCATATGATAATATGCAGCTGTGAACCTGTTTTTCAGCACTGGCTGAATTTATCATAACACCTACTTAGGGCTGAATAATGTGATGATAAATTTGGGTCCCACCCATGTCGGGGGCCTGCAGCGAGGCACTTGTTCAGGTTTAGACAATTGGAGGAGACAAGAGAAAGGGAGGGCGTTCAGCATTTGGGACAGTTTGGGTGTGGGGAACTTAAAATTCTCTATTTGTGAATCATTCTGTTATAAACATGAGGTTGTGCCCAGTGGGTGCTGATCTCATCCTGTGACTCTGCTTGTATTTGTGTGGGACACGTTGAATGATAACAATAAAAATAAAGGCTGCATTCAAAACCAATGCAGTGTATTCAGACAGAGTCAAGACATTAAATTTCCTACTTTCCAAAGATTAACAAATAATTTCAGCACCATGGACAGCTCCCTCTCACTGCAGTCTCTGTAAGCAGGTTTTGAGTGTAGATTCAGCACTGCAGTCCATATGGACAGCTCCCCCACTCTACTTACTTTATTCCTGTGAGCTATGCTGCTGTATACAGCACCACTCTCTGTGGACAGCTCATCTCTTCTGAAAGCAAGTGTGGATTCAGCACTCAGATATGAATAGCTGCAGTTCCCACACTGATGCAGCACTGAGTTCAGCACCACTGCAGGTCGGACAGCTACCTGATGTGGCCTATGGCAGTGTGAGCATGTAGTCTTTACATTATGTTGTTGTTTTCGTTTTTTATTTTATCACTACCTCTCTTTTCCGTTCACTTCAATGTAACAATGTTTTGCAAGCAAAAATGCTGTTACATTATTGTATTATTATCAAAACAAATATATAAACCTACAAATGAAAACCCTTCTTATTTATAATGAAAAACACTTATAACCCTTATAAATAAGATGAAGACACACACAAACGTGTGCACAGTCAGACCCACTTAAACACACATGGATACACACACACACACACACACACACACACACACACACACACACACAAACCCCTCTACAATTCAAACACCTTATAGAAGGTGTGCAGACACTATTCTCCTTGAGAGATAATAATAAAGACTGAACTGAACTGGAAAATGCACGTTTCTATTCAGGAAACACACACAAACACACAATCAGCAGAGATGGGCACTTGAGTGCGTGACTTGAGTCAAAGTCACACTTAAGTCGCCTACAAAAAGACTTCAAACTTGACTTGAAACTAATGACTCTTGACTCAGACTCGTCCAAAATGACTCATGAACAATAAGATTCAGTCCGTTATCCATGTGTTGCATGCAAGTTATAGAATACTTATAATTAAAATAACTTATCAAATACTTTGTGTATTAATTTTACCATTATTTCTTACTTTTGATTTGATGATTTGGGACACAGCCCCTTTTCTCGTGACGTATTGCAACATTGCTTATCGCTAGTCGGAAATCGAAGAAAAGTGTTTATATGTAAACAAATGAGGTTGCCATGGCTTCAGCTGGAGTAGTGCACATGGAGCCGTTGGCTATGGGGAGTTTAAATCCTTGGACAGAACTGAAGGACACAACGTGTAAAGAATGTAGGAAACAAATTAAAGACACAGGAACACCACATCAAAGCACCGGAAAACACACCCGCATGGGTTTGTTTAGTTTACGTTAGCTACTTATCCTAGTGCAGTAGCCCCAATTAGCATAGTATCCACGTGTAAACAAACATCAAAACAACCATCGACATATTAAGTATTGAGGATAATTAAGTATAACCGTTGCAGAATGAAAATAATTGTTGCGTTTTATGCAGTTTTAAGCATGAAAAATTTGTGATATTTAAATTGTTTCGAGATGTGACTTTTTTCTAAAATAAAGTTTAAATATCATTCTGAGACAGGAGCATACATTTTTTTACGATATTGGTGATAAGAAACACAGAAAATACACAACGCGTGGCAAGACTTGACATGGGACTTGTATTTAGCGACTTTTGAACATTTTTGAACATAATTTTTTTCAGAAACCCAACTGGACAAATTTAGAACTTTTGTTTAACTTTTTGAAATTTTTGAGATTTGAGCATAGCGTTAGGGTTATGCATTAGAGGTTAGGGTTTAGGGTTGGATTTTAGGATTAGGGTTAGTGTTAGGGTTTAAGTACCCTGTGAGCATAATAAAGCTGCAGAGCAGGCTCCATGTGAATGTTCAAACCACAAAACAATAAACATAGAAACTTTGTGAGGTGACCTGGGTTAGCAGGTCTGAATAGGCAGCATAGCAGACGGGAGGAGGGAGTTAACTGGCCCAAATGTGATGGTTAAACATTAGATGAACTATGGCCACCAAGTGGAAATGACGGGCCATGTCTGTTCCTACAGCAATGCTGTCTAGGCCCCAAATGACGTCGGCCAATAATATATAAGTCAAGGTACCAGTGATGTGGGCCAATAACAGTGAAGGAGCCAGTGCGGTTGATTTTTCCAGAGCTGGTTTTGTTGGAGAAGTGGACGTCTTTATAGGGGCTGCTCAGATGCAGAAGTGTTGGCCACAGTGGTTATGTGGCCCATTCTGGCTTTGGACGATACCGGAGTGATTCATCGCTGTCCGCACAATAAAAGCCCAGTCTGAGTGGACACGCTGAGAATGGTGGTCTAGGGTTAGTGTCTAGTGTTAGCGTCTAGGATTAGCGTATAGGGTTAATGTCTAGGGTTAGTGTCTAGGGTTAGCGTCTAGGGTTAGTGTCTAGGGTTAGCGTATAGGGTTAATGTCTAGGGTTAATGTCTAGGGTTAGTGTCTAGGGTTAGCGTCTAGGGTTAGTGTCCAGGGATAGTGTCTAGGGTTAGTGTTTAGGGTTAGTGTCTAGGGTTAGTGTCTAGGGTTAACAGTCTGTGTGGTGGTACAAGCTGTTATGAGAACCAACTAAAGATAAAAATCCAAATAAGCAACAGAACAAAATAAAGTGAGATGACACTTTATGACACTTGGCTTTAACCGCTTAGTGAGAGGCTGTTGAGTCTTGATTTCTTATTGCAGAGGTTCCTGTTGGTAGCTTAGACTGTTGGTCTCCTCCTCCCCCAGTATACGGTCTCCCCCTCCCCCAGTATACGGTCTCCCCATCCCCCAGTATACGGTCTCCCCCTCCCCCAGTATACGGTCTCCCCCTCCCCCAGTATATGGTCTCCCCATCCCCCAGTATACGGTCTCCCCCTCCCCCAGTATACGGTCTCCCCCTCCCCCAGTATACAGTCTCCCCCTCCCCCCAACATACGGTCTCCCCCTCCCCCAGTATACGGTCTCCCCCTCCCCCCAACATACGGTCTCCCCCTCCCCCCAACATACGGTCTCCCCCTCCCCCAGTATACAGTCTCCCCCTCCCCCAGTATACAGTCTCCCCCTCCCCCCAACATACGGTCTCCCCCTCCCCCAGTATATGGTCTCCCCCTCCCCCAGTATACGGTCTCCCCCTCCCCCCAACATACGGTCTCCCCCTCCCCCCAGCATATGGTCTCCCCCTCCCCCAGTATACGGTCTCCCCCTCCCCCAGTATACGGTCTCCCCATCCCCCAGTATACGGTCTCCCTATCCCCCAGTATACGGTCTCCCCCTCCCCCAGTATACGGTCTCCCCATCCCCCAGTATACGGTCTCCCCATCCCCTAACATACGGTCTCCCCATCCCCCAACATACGGTCTCCCCCCTCAGCTCTGGCTGGGGACGTTGATGTTCACCAGTAATGTGAAAGGAAATGCCGTGTCTTGGTTCATGCATATTCAGTAGCCATTGTTTCCATGACAGTGAGAAAGAATTCCTGCAAGACATTCCAATAAGGTTCACCGTGAATTAACAAAAGAAATAATCATAGATTTCTTAACAATTTAATTCGTCACAATTTGAAGATTACAGTAAGGCAGCACACATTAATGCCCAATTATCGTTTGACATCATAGTTAAAACAGCAAGTTGTTTCTTGGTCAAGTTGTGGGAGGAGACACATACATGTATGTGGAGTCTGATGGAATTTAGGCTCATGGATCCTTGGGGTAGAAGTAGACTGTATGGGGTAGAAGTAGACTGTAAGGGGCAGAAGTAGACTGTATGGGGTAGAAGTAGACTGTATGGGGTATAAGTAGACTGTAAGGGGCAGAAGTAGACTGTATGGGGTAGAAGTAGACTGTATGGGGTAGAAGTAGACTGTAAGGGGTAGAAGTAGACTGTATGGGGCAGAAGTAGACTGTATGGGGTAGAAGTAGACTGTAAGGGGCAGCAGTAGACTGTATGGGGTAGAAGTAGACTGTATGGGGCAGAAGTAGACTGTATGGGGCAGAAGTAGACTGTAAGGGGCAGCAGTAGACTGTATGGGGTAGAAGTAGACTGTAAGTGGCAGAAGTAGACTGTATGGGGTAGAAGTAGACTGTATGGGGCAGAAGTAGACTGTATGGGGTAGAAGTAGACTGTATAGGGTAGAAGTAGACTGTATGGGGCAGAAGTAGACTGTATGGGGTAGAAGTAGACTGTATGGGGCAGAAGTAGACTGTAAGGGGTAGAAGTAGACTGTATGGGGCAGAAGTAGACTGTATGGGGTAGAAGTAGACTGTATAGGGTAGAAGTAGACTGTATGGGGCAGAAGTAGACTGTATGGGGCAGAAGTAGACTGTAAGGGGTAGAAGTAGACTGTAAGGGGCAGAAGTAGACTGTATGGGGTAGAAGTAGACTGTAAGGGGCAGAAGTAGACTGTAAGGGGCAGAAGTAGACTGTATGGAGGTTGATACCCCCTGTGTAGCTGTGACACCTAAGAGGAAGAGATAGGAGAGAGATCAGCTGGTCAGAGAGAGTGAAGCTATAAGCTGTGCTGTGGTTGAGAGGCACTGGAGCACCAGACGACTCTAGCTTTCTGTCCACGCGTCACGGGTGAGCACACGCTGACCAGATCAAAGTTTTATCAGATGGACACACACGTATGTGTGTGCGTGCGTGTGTGTGTGTGTGTGTGTGTGCTAACAAGTGCTACCCTGTAATTTCGGTTTTGCGTCTAAACAATTGTGCAGTGAGTGTTTCACACAAAACAAGAAACAAATGCCACTTTGGTTTTTCATTCATTCCAGAGTGCCACATTGTGTGGAGATTAGTTCCCAGCCTCTCGCCTCTGTTTGCTGCTACAGTCAGATGAAAGCTGCTTTTTGCATTTCCCTCAATAGTCAATTAGTTGTCAGTGGACACATTTCACATGCATTTCCTTCTATAGTCATTCAGACCGTACTGACGTTCGTGCTTGTGCTGTGTCCTGAAGGAGCCCTGCTTCTAGAACTCACACAGCTTCTAGAACTCACGCAGCTTTCAGAACTCATGCAGCTTCTAGAACTCACACAGCTTCTAGAACTCACGCATCTTCTAGAACTCATTCAGCTTCTAGAACTCACACAGCTTCTAGAACTCACGCAGCTTCTAGAACTCACTCAGCTTCTAGAACTCACTCAAGCTTCCAGAATTAACACGTTTGTCTGGATTAATGGGAGGCCGGAGTGCTTCTATATTGGCTTCTGTAATCACGAGGTAGCTTGGAGCTCTCCCTGCTTCTGCCCTGATCCAGAACCTGTTCTCTTGAATGTGGACAACCATCTGGGTTTCTGTCAGTGTTTTGGGCTCTGTTCTCAGGTCAGCTACGAGGGGATGAACTCTTCATACTCCCAATTTGACCGCTGCACATTACAGTTCATTGGTTTTTCTTTGTTTTACGTGTGGGAAATGCAGTAAATGTGGCTGCTTTGTGAACAAAGATTTGTAGAAGACTAGATTTCTCATCAGCGCTGTATAACTAAGCAAAAAGTGACCATGTGAAACTGGTCATAGATCTACATCTCATAGATCTCTATTTAATCTGGTCATAGATCTACATCTCATAGATCTCTATTTAATCTGGTCATAGATCTACATCTCATAGATCTCTATTTAATCTGGTCATAGATCTACATCTCATAGGTCTCTATTTAATCTGGTCATAGATCTACATCTCATCCAGTCATAGATCTACATTTCTTCTGGTCATAGATCTGCATTTCATCCGGTCATATAGATCTGACACCATGTATGGTGACCAGATGTAATGTAGATCTGTGACCTTCCTTTCCAGTCATAGAGCGGGGGAGGTAGAGAGAGAGAGGGAGGGAGGTAGAGAGAGGGGGAGGGAGGTAGAGAGAGAAACAGAAAAACGTCTTTGACGTGTCCCTTTAATTCTCTCCCTTATTTCATCATAGTCATTGTTTCTTTGACCTCTCCTCTCCATTTGCAGATATAATGTGTCTGCTTCACACTCTCCTACTTATTCAACACACACACACACACACACACACACACACACACACACACACACACACACACACACACACACACACACACACACACACACACACACACACACATTGTATCTGCAGGCATTTTCCTGCCCCAGTGACCTCTGGACCCTGCTGTGTCTTACGAGTGATGTCATTTCAGGCATGATACATGATATCCAGACTGCAGACTCCAAATTAAGCTCATACTCTTTGTGTGTGTGCATGTGTGTGTATGTGTGTGTGGGTGGGAGTGGGTGTGTGTGTGTGTGTGTGTGTGTGTTCATGTATGCGTGTGCATGTATATGTGTGTGTGTTCATGTATGCATATACATGTGTGTATGTGCATGTGCGTGTGTGTGTGCTCACGTGCATGTGAGTGTGTGTGTGTGTGTGTGTGTGTGTGTGTGTGTGTGTGTGTGTGTGTGTGTGCGTGCGTGTGTGTGTGTGTGTTTCCTCATTATAACATTTCTTAGCTCTGTGCTGTTGGTGTATAATGTTCAGGAGAGCTGGAGCGTACAGACGTGGGTTTACATCTAAAAGGGTTTCATGAAATGACTGAAAAAGAAACTGAACATAGAAGTACACCAATGAGAGCAAAATAAAGCCCCCCTAACCCCTAACCCCCAATTTAACCCTAACCCCTAATCTCTAACCCCTGAACCCTAACCCATAACCTAACCCAAATCCCTAACCCCTGACCTAACACAAATCCCTAACCCTTAACCTACACTGTAAAAAATTTCAAGTCTCACCAACTAAAAAAATCTTAGTGACCCGTTGCACCTAATTTTTTTAGTTGGTCTAATTTAAGCTCTGCAAATTGCAAATTTTAAGTTCTGCTGACAACTACAGAATTCAGTCTAATTAAAGAAAATAAGTTGAGCCAACAAAATGTTATATATTAACCAAATACACCTAGTGAGTCCAACAAAATGTTTTATGTTGTTCCAGCTACAACTGTTTAGTTCAGGTAATTATTCATTAGTATCCAAGTTGCCTGAACTATACATTTTATGCTTTATGAAGTAAATTCAAAATATACAGAATATAATTAAGTAATTGTGCATTTTATTTGCATGTCAAAAAGTAAACATAAAATATTACCAAACAGGCATATGAGAGCTGCTTTATAAATGTAATAAAAATTGAAACGTCGTCGAGTCAGGAGGACAAGAATGAGCCATGACACCAACGTTAGCTCAATGCTATTTTATTAGCAATACGCTAACGGCAAAAACACACTGATTTTAAGGGAGGGGGGACACTAACACGCATACAACACACATCCAGGGAAACGGGAGAACTGACCGCGGAGCTGTATGTGGTTGGAAAAAGCATCTAAAAAAGTACTTAATTAGAAATCGATTGGGCTTCAGCAAATGCTTAATTACTACGCAGATCTAGCTAGCTAGGTAGCTAACGTTAGTCCGCATGCTAACCGTTTGCCGATGTGAGGTAGTGAGGTAATTCCAAACGGACAGTTAACGCGTAACGGTTAATTAACCGTTAATCGGTAGCTTGTCCTTGCCAACCACAACAGTATTAACACTAACATTACTAAACTCATAGCAAAGTTAAACACTGAAAAACAACTTGTTGGCTTAGCTCTAGTTTTGATAACTATACGTTTGGAAAATATGTTGAAATACGACCTAGTTCAAAATCAAACTCAACAAACACCACCAAGTTAGTTGTGTTAGCTTAGTAAAGATCCACATTAACTTCACTCAGTGAACGTTTGAAGTCCTCTAGATAAATGGTGAAACGCTGGGTCTTCATTTTAGTTTTGGTGCAGAAGGCGCCAAGAAAATCTTCTCTCGAGCATGCGCATTAGTTTCACCACTACCACTATTGCTCGCCCAACACAGTTTTTTACTTTGGACTTGACATGTTGACTGAGAACCATAATGCTCATTCACTGAACACAAAATATTGTGTCAATATATGAAATTACAACGTATCAGTCAGGACAGGACTTCACGTGTGTGGGCACATGCGTGTGTGTGTGTGTAGATAAACACGTGTGTGAACTGTGATGTTTAGCTGGGCAGGACCTCCACATTCTTCTGTGGGTAGTTCAACTGTGTTTCAGCACATGCGTGTCCAACCAGCCGGTGAGAGCAGCCGGTGATGTAGCGCCCCAGACACCACAGGCCAGACGCCCAGACACTTGTGGTAACACGGATGTCAGTAGTAGCACTGCTGCTATGAGTGTCATCTTACTGCCTTTCAGAAACACTTCTTTGCCATGTAACTGAAAATTAATTAAAATGTAGATGAAATTTAAATGTGTGTGAGAATGCAGAGTGAACTTGAAGACTCAGTATCCCAGTGGCAATACTGATATAACTCTCCCACTCTTCCTCACTCACTCCATCACAGACTCTCTCTCTCCCTCTCACTCACTCTCTCCCTCTCTCTCTCTCTCTCTCCCTCTCTCTCTCAGTCTTTCTCTGTCACTCTCTCCCTAATTCACTCTCCCTTTCTACAGCATCAGTATTGGTGGTGCTCTCACATTTCTCTCCATCCCTAACTCACACTCTTTCTCTCACTCTCTCTCCTTATCTTCCTCTCTCCCCTTTTTTCCTTTTTCTTCTCTACCCTTGCCCTCTCACTCTCACAGTTATTTATGAGTGTGTGTTAGATGTGGAGATGATCTCATCAGTGATAGTGTAAATCTTACTCTATTTAATAGCCGTAGACACCAACAGCAATCTCCATCTCACATCAAACCAGGGGCAGACACACACACACACACACACACACACACACACACACACACACACACACACACACACACAAGGCTGAGCAGGGTGCTGCAGTTTGAAGACTCTCTCTCGGTCATTTACGTCCCTAGGTCGTTAGGTGAGTCTGTGACTGTGACTCCTTGACTGTAGTGTACATCGTTACTCCAGGTTCAGGGTGTTTTAAACACATCATCAGAGTTCCAGATGTATGTGTGACCACACCACTGCACATCCTCCGTGTAGGTTTAGAGCTGAACGCACACTGTTGTCAACGTTGCCATCTCCATAGCTTCAGCTTATTTGTGTGTTTGTCTTGGTTGTGTTCCTGGTTCGGTCCCTCGTTTTGGTCCTCTAATTGTGTCCAGACTCTGTATTTAAACGCTGTGTCTTCTCTGTCCTGCTGGTCTTTGATTGTTGTTGTTCGTGTTTAGTTCTTTCTCAGTTTTATTGTTTTGTCTTTAGCCTTCACGAGTCTGTTCTTTAGTTAGTTATGTATACTGGCTTTGTGGGGTTTTTTTTGCCTGATCTCCCTGGCAATCCGACCATGGACAGTGTACTGGACTCTGGACTCTGGACCCGTTCCAAATGTCACTCAGCATTTGTGTCTGTCTCACTTCGCCCCCCGTTGAAGTTTCTGAGTGGGTGATTGATCTATGATTGACGCCGTTGTCCTTTCCGGGACTGGTGTGACTCTGGTATCTGTGTGAGACGTCCAGGCCTCAATGAGTATTCAGCTGGTGATGGGGCTCTCTTCAGATCCTCCCCTTCTGTCCGTTTGATCAGCAGCTATCAATGTGGCATATGAATATCACTGAAACTCGAATGTGTGTGTGTGTGTGTGTGTGTGTGTGTGTGTGTGTGTGTGTGTGTGTGTGTGTGTGTGTGTGTTTTACTCTAAGGCATTTATGGACCTTTCATATAACATCTATGTCCTGCTTCTTCCTGGTTTGTTATGATGTCCCCAAGCACAAGGACGTCTCATTTCCTGTCCCCGTTCTCTACGGGGACACTGGTCGTCCTGGTACACCGCTGTGTCTCCGCTTCCTGTGTCTTGTCTCTCCTGCACCCTGCTGTGTCCTACAAACCACGGCCATGTGCGTCACCACGCTGTCACTGTCAGTGTGCTCGGGGAGGGAGGTTGATGAGCTTTAATAGGAACCTTTGTGTTGTAGGTGCCTTTTAGTCAGGACGCTTTTCACACACGCACCAAAGAACACCTCAGTGCAACATTAGAATTTGTTTTGTTGGCTTGGATGTCTGGAGTGTGTGTGTGTGTGTGTGTGTGTGTGTGTGTGTGTGTGTGTGTGTGTGTGTGTGTGTAAACTGGAGTGTCTTGTGTGTCATGTTTCTGAAGCAGAAGGGCTATAAAAGGATTCATCTCTATCCAGTATCATCAATCATCCATCACTCGTCTTCCAGCCTGACAGCTTCACCACCTGCACCACTCGTCTCAGGACACCACCCTTCAGCCTAGACCCCACCCTGCCCTGGGGCTAACCCCGCCCCCCACCCCCACCCCACCCTTCCCTGAGGTGTTTGTAAATAACTTTACCAGCAGCTGCTCTGTGGAGGTCTTGGCTGCCGTGACGACCGCACGTGGGAGCGTTTATGGCCGGACTGTGTTTGTAGTCTACTGACAGCATATGGTGTGAAGCCCCATGGAGCCTCCTGCCTGTGATCTGACGTGTGGAGCGGAGAAGATGTTCTGGCGGTCCAGGGTGACTGGTGTGATGATCACAGAAGAACACAGAGGGCCCGTGCCTGTTTTACCGTGATCTCCTGGTACTGTGTACAACCGGCAGACCGGTGATGACCTTCTAAACGAAGGTGTACTGACCTCTCCCGGGGGATCTGTTCATCAAAGCCTTCGTTGAAGACGCGTCTTCCTTGTAGACGTGTGTCTCCTGCCAAGATGGAGACAAGATGAGAAGCACGTGGCAAAAGAAAAAAAAAGTGTTAACACATGGACGTTTAGAACGTTAATGAGCATTTGTTAGTGTGAATATGTCAGTGATGAGTCACCTTCTCACGCTTTAACCCCCTATACCAACACAGGCAGGTAGAAACCACGCCCACGTCTTCCTGTCGCTGGGTGTGCTGAGCGGAGACGCTCTCATCGGGCCGAGCATCGTCTCGTTTCACAGCTTCGTCTCACACGTTAGCGCGCGGAGATGGTATTGCGCTGGTGCGTGATGGCATTGTGATCGCCTGCTAACGCGCTCGCGGCGGAGACGCTGCACAAGTTCATTAAGAAGTTTGAGCGTGCGACGCTCGCGATGTCTCAGGAAACGGAAGCGCGGAGCCATCTACCACGTTGACATCAGCACGGATGTTTCCGCACCGTCGTGTTTAAGCTAACACTGATGCGCCAACATTGGGTCCTACGTGCCTTTTCTAAACGCTGTCAGTCTGTGAGGGAACAATTCACTGGCCTCCAGCATACTGGAGAAAGGAAACAGGTCTGAAAATGGGATTATATATGAACCTGGGATTATACATGAACCTGGGATTATAACCTGGGATTATAATGTCATGTGCGAAAATTTCAAATTGAGCTGTTTTTCATCCTTGCACAAGTATGACGGTCACCTGTCTGTCTCTCCTTGTCTGTCTGCTTCTGTCTCCCTGACTCCCTTTAATCTGTCTGTGTCTATTCTCACTTTGTCCTCAGTTTGCTGTGTCCCTGTTTTTGGCATCTAAGTGACATCAACTCATGCACATCGTGTGGTGAACGTCACGTGATGTGGCGTGATGAACCCTCCAGATCTTCCAACATGCGTCGTGTGTGGAACCTTCACTGAAGCTTGCTCCTTGTCACCGTGTGTAGTTAGCCCTGGGTCTGACTCCATCGTTGCTAAGGGGTAGATCACCGTGGTACCTGCCCACAATTGGGGAGTGACCTGTCCACTTATCATATGACCGGAAAACATGTAGAAGAGGGAAATTAATCTGGACCACAACCAGGATCAGTTCATGTGGACTCATTTGACTGGGGGGAGATTTCTGCATGTAGGGCTGTGTGTGTGCTGTCTGGGCTGTGTGTGTGATGTGTGTGTGCTGTGTGTGTGTGCTGTGTGTGTGCTGTCTGGGCTGTGTGTGTGATGTGTGTGTGCTGTCTGGGCTGTGTGTGTGATGTGTGTGTGCTGTGTGTGGGCTGTGTGTGTGTGTGCTGTCTGGGCTGTGTGTGGGATGTGTGTGTGTGTGCTGTCTGGGATGTGTGTGTGCTGTGTGTGTGCTGTCTGGGCTGTGTGTGTGATGTGTGTGTGCTGTCTGGGCTGTGTGTGTGATGTGTGTGTGCTGTGTGTGTACTGTGCCTGGGTTGTGTCTGGGCTGTGTGTGTGATGTGTGTGTGCTGTCTGGGCTGTGTGTGTGATGTGTGTGTGCTGTGTCTGTGCTGTCTGGGCTGTGTGTGTGCTGTGTCTGGGCTGTGTGTGTGCTGTCTGGGCTATGTGTGTGCTGTCTGGGCTGTGTGTGTGCTGTGTCTGGGCTGTGTGTGTGCTGTCTGGGCTATGTGTGTGCTGTCTGGGCTGTGTGTGTGCTGTGTGTGTGCGGTGTCTGGGCTGTGTGTGTGCTGTCTGGGCTGTGTGTGTGCTGTCTGGGCTGTGTGTGTGTTGTGTGTGTGCTGTGTCTGGGCTGTGTGTGTGATGTGTGTGTGCTGTCTGGGCTGTGTGTGTGATGTATGTGGGCTGTGTGTGCTGTCTGGGCTGTGTGTGTGTGCTGTGTGTGTGCTGTCTGGGCTGTGTGTGTGATGTGTGTGTGTGCTGTCTGGGCTGTGTGTGTGATGTGTGTGGGATGTGTGTGTGTGTGCTGTCTGGGCTTTGTGTGTGATGTGTGTGTGCTGTGTGTGGGATGTGTGTGTGTGTAATGTCTGGGATGTGTGTGTGCTGTGTGTGGGATGTGTGTGTGTGTGCTGTCTGGGATGTGTGTGTGCTGTGTGTGTGCTGTCTGGGCTGTGTGTGTGCTGTGTGTGTGCTGTGTGTGCTGTCTGGGCTGTGTGTGTGCTGTCTGGGCTGTGTGTGTGCTGTGTGTGTGCTGTGTGTGTGCTGTGTGTGTGTAAGTCCAGTGGGCCTGTCGCACATGCACACAGTGATGTTTTAGCTCTCCCTCCCAGTCCTCTGGATACTGTGTGTGTTAAAGTGTATTTAACTCTAGTTCAATGGCTGTTTTTCTCTTCGGTTGACTCACACATGAAGGTGAGATGTGGAGGAGTGAGAGAGACATTTGGAACAGGATCTGTTGTAAAGGATCACCCGCATGCTCGGAACCCTAACCCCACCTACTCTGAACCCAAACCCCACCTACTCTGAACCCTAACCCCACCTACTCTGAACCCAAACCCCACCTACTCTGAACCCTATTCCCACCTACTCAGAACCCTAACCCCACCTACTCTGAACCCAAACCCCACCTACTCTGAACCCTAATCCCACATGCTCAGAACCCTAACCCCACCTACTCTGAACCCTAACCCCACCTATTCTGAACCCAAACCCCACCTACTCAGAACCCTAACCCCACCTACTCAGAACCCTAACCCCACCTACTCAGAACCCTAACCCCACCTACTCGGATCGACACAGCATTCCCCTCATGTGAAGCAGTGTGGTGTAGTGTGGTGAAGCAGTGTGGTGTACATTTACATTTACATTTATGGCATTTAGCAGACGCTCTTATCCAGAGCGACTTACAAAAGTGCTATGTAGTTGCTTGGAATCTCCAAGGTAGAATAGATAGTCCTGAACACAAGGTACTCTAAGCTGGAAAAACCACTAGACGAAAGTCAAATGATACCTAACAATTATACCTGAATATACACATCCCCTGAGGAAAAAGACAGTAAACAATTCCTATAACCCAATTATGCACAATACCTGAGGAAAGAGACGATAAAGTACAATAGACAAAGCATAATTATGCAAAGTGCACTTGAAAGAGGTGGGTCTTCAGTCGGCGTCTGAAGACAGCAAGTGACTCCGATGTTCGGACACACAAGGGAAGTTCATTCCACCACCTTGGAGCCAGGACAGAGAAAAGTCTGGATGCTTGTCTCCCATGTGTCCTGGATGATGGAGGGTCAAGACGAGACATACTTGAGGCGCGGAGGGCTCTAGGTATGCATCTGGGTTTTACCATGGCCATCAAGTAAGGAGGAGCTGGACCATTCTTTGCTTTGTAGGCCAGCACCAGGGTTTTATATTTGATGTGGGCAGCTACCGGAAGCCAGTGGAGGGAGGACAGCAAGGGAGTGACATGGCTGAACTTGGGAAGGTTGAAGACCAACCGAGCTGCAGCGTTCTGGATCAGTTGCAGGGGTTTGATGGCATGCATAGGAAGACCAGCCAGTAGGGAGTTGCAGTAGTCCAGTCTTGAGATAACAAGGGACTGGACAAGGACCTGAGTGGCCTCCCTAGAGAGAAATGGCCGAATCCTCCGAATGTTGTGAAGGGCGAATCTGCATGATCGTGTTGTGTTAGCAACGTGGGCCGTGAAGGAGAGCTGATTGTCGACAACTACACCAAGGCTACGCGCTTCCATGGATGGAGTGATCACAGTGTTCTCGAATGAGATAGAAAGATCACGATGAGGACTGGCTCTTGCAGGGATGTACAGCATCTCCGTCTTGCTTGGGTTAAGCTTTAGGTGGTGAGCTGCCATCCAAGAGGCAATGTCTTTCAGACATGCAGAGATTCGAGCTGAAACCTGTGTGTCAGAGGGTGGGAAGGAAAAGAAGAGCTGGGTGTCATCCGCATAACAGTGATAAGAGAAGCCATGTGCAGATATTGACTCACCCAGAGAGCGGGTATAAAGGGAAAAAAGAAGTGGACCCAGTACTGAGCCTTGTGGAACACCGGTGGAGAGTTTGCATGGCGTGGATGTTGATCCTCCCCATGTTACTTGGTAGGAACGACCCTCCAGGTAGGATGCAAACCATGTCCATGCATTGCCAGTGATACCAAGGCCTGAGAGGATGGACAGAAGGATCTCATGATTGACTGTGTCAAAGGCAGCCGAAAGGTCAAGCAGAATCAGAACTGATGATAGTCCATTTGCTCTAGCCGCATGGAGTTTCTCAGTTACTGCAATGAGTGCAGTTTCCGTAGAATGTGCCGGCTTGAAGCCAGATTGGTTGGGGTCCTGAAGCTGGTTCTGTGAGAGAAAAGAGGATAGCTGGTTGTGTACAGCCCGTTCAAGGATCTTAGAAAGGAATGAGAGGAGAGATACCGGTCTGTAGTTGCTGATGTTGGTGGCATCAAGGTTGGGTTTCTTTAGGATTGGCACCACCCTAGCCGCCTTGAATGATGATGGCACAATTCCTGAAGATAAGGAGTTGTTGATGATGGTCGAGATGAAAGGGAGGAGTTCGTGGGAGATTGTCTGGAGGAGTGTGGATGGGATGGGGTCCAGAGGGCATGTGGTGGGACTGCTGGATGTCAGCAGCTGAAGCACCGTCTCAACTGAGAGAGGAGAGAAGGAGGTTAGAGAAAAGGGAGGAGTAGGAGGGGACACAGTGGGAACAGGGACTAGGGAAAAGGTGCTGCGAATCGTATTGACCTTCTCTTCAAAGAAGGTGACAAAATCATCTGCACTAAGAGAAGTGGGAGTTGGAGGGGGGGAGGGTTTGAGGAGAGAAGAGAAGATTTTGAACATCTTGCGTGGATCTGATGTAGATGCCTCCAGCTTCTCTCTGTAGAATGATGTCTTGGCAGCAGTTAGTTCCATGGAGAATAGGGACAGGAGAGACTGATACAAGCGAAGATCAGCAGTAAGCTTCGATTTCCTCCATCGCCTCTCAACCATCCTCAGTTCTCGTCGGTTGTTACGTAGGGTGTCCGAGAGCCAAGGAGCAGGTGGGGAGGATCTTGTGGGTTTGGAAGAGAGGGGACATAAGAGGTCAATAGATGAAGAGAGGGAGGACAATAAAGTGTCAGTGGCGGTGTCTGTGGAGAGACAAGAGAAAGAGTCATAGGACGGGATGGCTGTGGTGATAGTAGAGGCAAGTACTGATGGAGAGATGGAATGAAGGTTACGACGGATGGTGGTAGTGCCTGTAGCAGTAAGGGTGTGACGGTGGGGAGGAAGAGATAAGGAGAAAGATACAAGGTGATGATCTGAACAGTGGAGAGGAGTTACTGCAATGTCCATCACTGCAGGTGGTCTAGTGAAGACCAGGTCTAGGACATTGCCTGCTCTGTGTGTTGGAGAAGACTGGGTGAGGTTGAGGTTGAATGATGACAGCAAAGGAAGAACGCCAGATGATTGTAGTTTATCTGTTGGGAGGTTGAAGTCACCAAGCAGAAGAAGAGGAGTTTCATCATTAGGGAGGACGCTCAGAAGTGTGTCTAATTCCTCAGTGAAGTTACCTAGGGTGCAGGGTGGACGATAAACAACAATGATGTGAAGTGTGGTTGGGAAGCGTACAGTGACAGCATGATACTCAAATGTTGAGATGGTAATTTGTGGGAAAGTGCAAGGAGTAAAGCGCCAGCAACTGGACAGAAGCAATCCAGTGCCACCTCCCCTTCCAGTGTAGTGTGGTGAAGCAGTGTGGTGTAGTGTGGTGAAGCAGTGTGGTGTAGTGTGGTGAAGCAGTGTGGTGTAGTGTGGTGATGCAGTGTGGTGTAGTGTGGTGAAGCAGTGTGGTGTAGTGTGGTGAAGCAGTGTGGTGTAGTGTGGTGAAGCAGTGTGGTGTAGTGTGGTGAAGCAGTGTGGTGTAGTGTGGTGAAGCAGTGTGGTGTAGTGTGGTGAAGCAGTGTGGTGTAGTGTGGTGAAGCTTTGGTTCAGTCTGAGCTGAAGGTGAATGGTGTCTGAAGCGACCATGGTGGAGTTTCATCCAAGGCCGTGATTAATTCATGCAGTAGACTGCAAGTGAACACACACAGTAGCAGTGCTGCAAACACAATGTCCTGCGGTGTGACCAGCACCATTCTAACCTGTGTCCATTCACTAGAAGCACTGGGGTGTCCTGCGGTGTGTTAATGAGGACGGTGGTGGAGATGTCTGATGTGTGTGTGAGCAGCTGTGGCCTTCTGTACGAGATCCTCATACAGCAGCTGGGGAGCAGCAGACCAGACATTGGGTCCTGTGTAGGGACATGGTGGGACTGTGTCCTGTGTAGGGACATGGTGGGACTGTGTCCTGTGTAGGGATGTGGTGGAGCTTTGTCCTGAGCAGGGACGGGGTGGGACTGGATGCCAGTCTCTGAGCAGTGATGGACAGAGACGGTGAGATGGTGACCTCCCTGTGGTGGAGTCTTGTATTCAGGCTGTTCATTCTGACTCTCAGTTTAATGCATCTGTTTTTAGGTTTTTGACCTTTGCCCACCTGTGTCTCACCCACCTGTGTATCATCTGTCCATCACTGGCTACAGAAAAAGGCTGTTTATCACTTTTAGATTGCCCCTCTCTCTCTCTCTCTCTCTCTCTCTCTCTGCATCTCTGAGTATTCAAATTCAGTTTAAATTTACTTTATTGACATGACAAGATCATATTGAAGAGAAGAGCAGTAAATCGTAGTATATACAGTGATACCCTGTAGAGAGTAGATATACTGTAATGTGTATAATTATACTGTACTTATTCCTACAGTACAGATCTACTGTATGATGTACAAACAACATAAATAATCTTCTCCCACACACACTCCTGCCACGCCCCCTCCCACACACACTCCTGCCACGTCCCCTCCCACACACACTCCTGCCACGCCCCCTCCCACACACACTCCTGCCACGTCCCCTCCCACACACACTCCTGCCACACCCCTCCCACACACACTCCTGCTACACCCCTCCCACACACACTCCTGCCACGCCCCCTCCCACACTCCTCCCACACCCCCTCCCACACACACTCCTGCCACACCCCTCCCACACACACTCCTGCCACACCCCTCCCACACACACTCCTGTCACACCCCTCCCACACACACTCCTGCCACACCCCCTCCCACACACACTCCTGCCACACCCCTCCCACACACACTCCTGCCACGCCCCCACACCCCTCCCACACACACTCCTGCCACGCCCCCTCCCACACACACTCCTGCCACGTCCCCTCCCACACACACTCCTGCTACACCCCTCCCACACACACTCCTGCCACGCCCCCTCCCACACTCCTCCCACACCCCCTCCCACACACACTCCTGCCACGCCCCCTCCCACACTCCTCCCACACCCCTCCCACACACACTCCTGCCACGCCCCCTCCCACACTCCTCCCACGCCCCCCTCCCACACACACTCCTGCCACACCCCTCCCACACACACTCCTGCCACACCCCCTCCCACACACACTCCTGCCACGCCCCCTCCCACACACACTCCTGCCACGTCCCCTCCCACACACACTCCTGCCACGCCCCCTCCCACACACACTCCTGCCACGCCCCCTCCCACACACACTCCTGCCACACCCCCTCCCACACACACTCCTGCCACGTTCCCTCCCACACACACTCCTGCCACACCCCTCCCACACACACTCCTGCCACACCCCTCCCACACACACTCCTGCCACACCCCCTCCCACACACACTCCTGCCACGTCCCCTCCCACACACACTCCTGCCACGCCCCCTCCCACACACACTCCTGCCACGCCCCCTCCCACACACACTCCTGCCACACCCCTCCCACACACACTCCTCCCACACCCCCTCCCACACACACTCCTGCCACACCCCTCCCACACACACTCCTCCCACACCCCCTCCCACACACACTCCTGCCACGCCCCCTCCCACACTCCTCCCACACCCCCTCCCACACACACTCCTGCCACGTCCCCTCCCACACACACTCCTGCCACGCCCCCTCCCACACTCCTCCCACACCCCCTCCCACACACACTCCTGCCACGCCCCTCCCACACACACGCCCTTCCACACACTCTGGCGATGATCTTTGGCAGGTTCGAAGTCTGATGCAATTTTACCTCACATTTTGGCATGATTGAACTCACATGTGACCTCTGTGGGTCAAAGGTGAATCTGGGGTTAGATTCAAGATGAGTGGTGATCCATTCAAAGAATAATGATTAATTCTACAGGCCCTGACTGCAGGGCGTGTTACTGGGGGACTGAATTAAAATCAAAGTGTAATATCCTTACTCATATGATTTGGGGGGGAAAATACACAACTGCGCTTTTATCACATTTTAATTGCAAATTTCCGACTTTACACTCTAATGACTCTTATTATGTAAATGTTCTTTTGGTTGCTATCGGATGCAGACTCGCTCCCCGGGGCGCTGGGAGACTGGAGACATGTGCTTCACCCTTTAATGGATATTCAGCACCTTTCACCCTGTCATGAGTCCCCCGCACAGAGATGGACTGTCCCAGTGTGACCTCACACAGGAAGGCATGGCCTCGGGTCAGACCATTATCAGTGAGGTGGGGGGGGGGGGGGAGGGTTACTAAGACTGTTTGGTGCTGTTTGGCATAATCTTGGGAGGTGGGAAAGTGAATTAAGAAAACCTGGAGGAGTAACTGAGAGACCAGAACTTTGAGGGCAGGAAACCAGGAGAGCAGCCTGGCCCAGGAGCGGGTGTGAGGAGCCATCTTCCTTCCCCAGGGCTGCTGGGTAATGGCCTTGATTTGTTTATGAAGGCTGAGAAATGCACTTCCAGCCCCGTGAAGTCCAGGAATGGAGCACAAAGACCCTCCGCTGGCTGTATAGCTGCCTCTCCTGCAACACGACTCCCTGTGTGACGCTGGCCTGCTGAGCTGAACGGACCTGATGACTTCACTCTCTTCAGTTAAATCCATCCATGTCGGAGGGAAGCCGAGGGTAATGCACACTCTCGCACGTCCGCTACGCATTTGCACGTCCGCTACGCATTCGCACGTCCACTACACTCTCGCACGTCCGCTTCGCGTTTGCACATCCCTTTCACGTTTGTCAGCGTGAGATGTAAACAGAGAAATTGTGAACTGAATCCCAGCCATGACACAAAGCAGGGCACTAACCAGTTCCTCCTCACAGCAGAAATGTTCTTCTCTTTTAATTCTTTTCATTCCTCTAATCTGCTGCCAGCTGTTATCATCGAGACGTTTCATTGGCTAGCTCTGCAGACATTTCATTGGCTAGTTCTGCAGACGTTTCATTGGCTAGTTCTGCAGACGTTTCATTGGCTAGCTCTGCAGACATTTCATTGGCTAGGTCTGCAGACGTTTCATTGGCTAGGTCTGCAGGTGTTTTCTTAAGCTTCCAGAACTGATTATTTGGCTGGAACCAAGTGATGATTGTAGCTTTCCACTTCTTCAACCAACATGTGTCCAAAATATGCAACAAGAAACAAACACAAACACTTGTGTTTCTGATGTTAGGATGGTTCCAGTGTTCCGATGTTTCTGAGCACTTCACGTTATTTGTGGTTGGTAAGCCAGATTATGCCCTGGTTTATATGTCACTCCAGAGAGATGACCTTGTGTGTGTGTGTGTGTGTGTTTGTGTGTGTCTGTCTGTCTGTCTGTGGGTGATGACCTTGTGTGTGTGTGTGTTTGTGGGGGGGTTGACCGTGTGTGTGTGTGTGATGACCTTGCCTGCATGTGTGTGGAGGGGGTGACCTTGTGTGTGTGTGTGTGCGTGTGTGTGTGTGTGTGTGGGTGATGACCTTGTGTGTATGTGTGTGGAGGGGTTGGCCTTGTGTGGATTTGTGTGGAGGGGGTTACCTTGTGTGTGTGTGTGTGTGTGTGTGTGTGTGGAGGGGGTGACCTTGTGTGTGTGTAATGACCTTGTGTTTGTCTTTGAAGAGCAGATTTATTATTATTATTATTATTATTATATTAAACTGAAGACAATTAGACGTGATGAATCAGTATGTGAAGATAGAGGACAGTGTGCACGTCTGCACTGTGTGGAATGATCCTGCTTGTGTTCTGTCTCATGACCAGCAGGACCTGCAGTCTGGGTGGCACAGTGCGGGACGTCCATGGGTTGACTCAGGGCTTTAAATGCTCATCTGTTGGTTACTGGCACACCAGTCTGATTACTGGCACACCAGTCTAATTACTGACACTCCAGT
The DNA here is from genome assembly GCF_052324685.1 of Brachyhypopomus gauderio. Taxonomy (NCBI): domain Eukaryota; kingdom Metazoa; phylum Chordata; class Actinopteri; order Gymnotiformes; family Hypopomidae; genus Brachyhypopomus; species Brachyhypopomus gauderio. The sequence continues at coordinate 52,525,613 of NC_135211.1, forward strand.
CTGATTACTGACACTCCAGTCTGAATACTGGCACACCAGTCTGATTTCTGGCACACCAGTCTAGTTATTGACACACCAGTCTAATTACTGACACACCAGTCTGATTACTGGCACACTAGTCTGGTTACTAACACACCAGTCTGATTACTGACACTCCAGTCTAATTACTGACACACTAGTCTGATTACTGGCACACTAGTTTGGTTACTAACACACCAGTCTGATTACTGACACACCAGTCTGATTACTGGCACACCAGTCTGATTACTTATACACCTGTCTGATTACTGGCACACTAGTCAGGGTACTAACACACCAGTCTGGTTCTTTATACAAAGTATATATATTTATACTAGTTTGGTTACTAACAGATTGATTACCAACAGTCTGGTTACTAACACATAGGTCTGATTACCAACAGTCTGATTTCCAATAATCTGCTCTGTTTCCCCCTTTTCCCCCTTTTCTCTCTCTCTCCTCAAGAAAAACCCTCAGAATATGATGAGAGAAAAGAGCCCTTGTGCCTTTGTTCCTGCTAAAGAATTGTGTTTGTGTATGTGTGTGTTTGTGTGTAAGAGACACAGAGCCAGAAATGGTGTACATCTCCAACTCAAGGTCTCATCAGGGGCTTGTAACCATGGTAACACACAGATAAAGTGTGACAAACACACTTCACCTAGTCACCACCAATGGGGAGGGGGAGGAGCGGAGAGGGGGAGGAGTCACTACCAATGGGGAGGGGGGAAGTGAGGAGAGGGGGAGGAGTCACTACCAATGGGGAAGAGGGAGGAGCAGAGAGGGGGGAGGAGTCACCACCAATGGGGGGGGGGGGAAGCGGAGGAGGGGAGGAGTCACCACTAATGGGGAGGGGGGAAGAGCAGAGTGGGGGAGGGGTCAGCACCAATGGGAACGAGGAGGAGCGTAGAGGGGGGAGGAGTCACTACCAATGGGGAGGGGAGAGGAGCGGAGAGGGGGGAGAAGTCACTACCAATGGGGAGGGGAGAGGAGCGGAGAGGGGGGAGGAGTCACTACCAATGGGGAGGGGAGAGGAGCAGAGAGGGGGGAGGAGTCAGTACCAATTGGACGAGGAGGAGTGGAGAGGGGGGAGGAGTCACCACCAATGGGGAGGGGAGAGGAGCGTAGAGGGGGGAGGAGTCACTACCAATGGGGAGGGGAGAGGAGCAGAGAGGGGGGAGGAGTCAGTACCAATTGGACGAGGAGGAGTGGAGAGGGGGGAGGAGTCACCACCAATGGGGAGGGGAGAGGAGCAGAGAGGGGGGAGGAGTCAGTACCAATTGGACGAGGAGGAGTGGAGAGGGGGGAGGAGTCACCACCAATGGGGAGGGGAGAGGAGCAGAGAGGGGGAGGAGTCACTACCAATGGGGAGGGGAAGACACTGGGGGATAGAGGGACACAAGGGGATAGAGATACACCGGGAGATAGAGATACATTGGGGGATAGAGGGACACAGGGGGATAGAGATACACTGGGGGATAGAGGGACACAGGGGGAT